>NC_091304.1:38661669-38961669 GCF_038502225.1 Cherax quadricarinatus | reverse complement strand
GACAGATATGTTGTGTGACAGAGGTCCAGTGACTCTCAAGCTGGTCCTAGTGGCATTAAAAGAAGAAGGGAAGTAACCCCGGAAAAGGATTTGACACCTCAAGTCCTAATGGAAGGAGACTCCCCTTCTAAACACTAACACCATCCACACACTCCCCTCCTCCCATCCCATCAATCATCACCAGATCTTCAATAAAGGTAAGTGTCATGTAATTGTACATGCCTTCTTCAGTTTGTGTGTATTAAAATTAATATTTCATGTGGTAATTTTTTTTTTTTCAATACTTTGGGGTGTCAGGAACGGATTAATTTGATTTCCATTATTTCTTATGGGGAAAATTAACTCGACTAACGATGAACTCTCAGGAACGGATTAACATCGTTGGTCGAGGGTCCACTGTATAATGTAAAGAATCCGTAGTTTGGAAATTAGGTGGTGTGGGGTTACTAAAAGTACTATCCAGAGAACTGAGGAGAGGTTATTGAGGTAGTTTGGACATTTAGAAAGGCTGGAACAAAATAAAATGACTTGGAGAGCATATAAATCTGTAGTGGAAGGAAGGTGGGGTAGGGGTCGGCCTAGGAAAGGTTGGAGGGAGGGAGTTAAGGAGGTTGTGTGTGGGACTTCCAGCAAGCATATGTGAGCGTGTTAGATAGGAGTGGAGACAAGTGGTTTTTAGGACTTGATGTGCTGTTGGAGTGTGAGCAAGGTAACATTTATGAAGGGATTCAGAGACCCCAGCAGGCTGGACTTGAGTCCTGGAGGTGGGAAGTACAGTGGAACCTCCGTTTTCGTCATTAATTCATTCCAGAAAGTCTGATGAAAACAGAATTCGACAAAAACTGAAGCAATATTTCCCATAAGAAATAATGTAAACCCAATTAATCTGTTCCAGACACCGAAAAATATTAAAAAAAAAAAACAAACATTTTATAGGGAATAACTATAGCTTTACATACAGAAAACAATGAGAAATAAATATAAAGAACTAATGAAATGGGTAAACGAACATTTAACTTCACTTTTACCTTTATTGAAGACTCTTGCTGGCGTATGGAAGATGGCAAAGAGGGGAGAGGGAGGAGAGGTTATCTCTACCACAATCACTACTACCCTCTACCACCATCACTACCACCCTCTACCACAATCACCACCATCACAACCACTACCACCCTCTACCACCATCACTACCACCCTCTATCGACAAGAAACAAAGCCAGACTGACTCAGAACGCGTGGGATGCTTTGTGTGGATGCGGGCTGACACGTTCGGTACGGTGGACCACTGTCAACTCGACGAAAACTGAAATGCTGAACAAAAACTGGGACAAATTTTTGACGAAAAAAGTTGTTGAAAACCGAATTTGATGAAAACCAGGGCTAACGAAAACTGAGGTTCCACTGTACAGTGCCTGCACTCTGAAGGAGGGGTGTTAATGTTGCAGTTTTATAATTGTAGTGCAAGTATGCCTCTGGCAAGGCAGTGATAGAGTGAATGATGATGAAAGTTTTTCTTTTTTGGGCCACCCTGCCTTATTGGAAAACAGCTGATGTGTTAATAAATAAATAAATTATATACTTTAATGTAAATACTTTGTCTTCACACCCCCTACCCATCATAAATCGTCCTTGTTCATCTGTGAACCTGCTCTCCATGTTGAGTATACCTTACCAGGTATACTCAACAGGCTAATGCCCCCATAAATCTTACACTTTTTTGTGTCCCCTTTACCTTTATAAAAAGGAACTAAGCACACACACACTGCTAATCCCTAGGTACCTTTCCCTCTTTCATATATTTATTAAATAAAAACATCAACCACTCAAAAATATCAATGTATAATTTATAAATTATGAAGCAAAAAAAATTGTAAAAAGATCATGAATAAAAACAAGCTAACAATTGCAAGCAACAGCATCATCAATTTGTATCAAAAGATGGTATGGGAATATAGAGTAATAGATGATACCCACACACAAGCAGTCTGAATTAAGTTCCAACCACTGCTTTTGTCTTCATTATCTACAGCATCATCAATACTGTTTCCCACTTTTATGGGGTGATGCTGTACCACCTGGGATGGATCTAAGGTATTATCGAAAACAAAAAGTTAAACAGCAGCAGAAAGACTAAACTAATTTGGCTTTGAATAACTTTACAAGTAACATCTTTCTCTATAATTCAGAATATCCAATCAATGCTTAAATTAATGTGACTTTTAGCTAAATTAGCTACAATATGTTGACCACCTATAGAAGAGAATAGTTACATGAAAATGAAAAGCTTGCAGTTATATATACATACCCTGAGAGGAAAAAGGATGGGGAACCAGGAGAACATGCCACGGGAATGTGTCTCTGGTTTAATACTCAAGACAATATGTTTATACAATGTCGCCTCGAAGTAGCCACCAAAGCCATGGACGACATTGTCTTCTGTTATCTGGAACTGAAGACACTTATACCGAGTGTTGTCTATCACTCTAGCTGAAAGAGTCATTACATTGTATGGGTGCTTTCATAATGTCTATGGATGTACTTCCCATCATTTGCAATACAATGCCAAAGGCAATTATAATGAAAGATTAACAACATAATTGTTCATTAATCAATAACATACATATATTCTGTCAATCAATGTACAGGTACAACACAGACTTTCTGGACACTGATTATCTGGAACCTCTTACAATCCGTACAAATTTATGAACAGGAACTTGAAATTCCTGTGGCCACCAGACTAGTTTACTGGGTGGCCCACAGATGGCAATGAGTGTAGCCATGCTCACCTGGATTGTTTACACTGCACCTGCTGGTGGGGGACACCCAAATTCTGTGAGTTTTTTAGCTTATTTTGACTAACCCTTTCAGTGTCATGACCCTTAATCCTTAACTCACTCTGTGCCGAAAAAAAAAAAAAAAAAAAATTCTTACCAAAATCTTAACCTTATCAGGGTCTGTCCCATAGTTCTATGGCTTTGAAGCCAGGATCCAAGCCATAGAACTATGCCAAAATTCTAGCGGCCTCAAATTTAGCGCGAGAAGGCTGGTAGGCCTACATCTGCATGGTCAGTGTGCGTAGTAAACAATAAATCTGGGTGCCCACATGGCATTGTGGGAATGCTGTCTCAGTACGCTTTGTTCACCATCCCTCGCAGCAAGGCAGCTCTCACTCTGAGGCAAATTGGGACTCCCCTCTTCCTAAGTGATAGTTCTGACACTGATGCAAGTGAATCTGAAGAGGAATTCTATGGTTTTGATCAATTTGTGACCGAAAGCAATGATCAGGATATCAAAAATAGTGCCAAAAATCCTGACAACACCTCAACAACGATCAGTTGTACCTTGTCACACGAGAAAACTAATATTTTCGTGTAGCTAGGTCTCAGACTTGAGAAATGGGGATGATAGTGATGCAAACTTGGATTTTATTGCTCTTGATGACCATTCGAGTAGTGATAGTGAGGAATCATATTCACCAGTGAAGCGTCAGTATATATGCCACTGCATGCTTGGGTAGTTAGTGAACCATATGCAATTCCAAGGGGGCAGAGTACATCTCATGGCCCTACACCTGGAGTAGACAGTAAAAGTGATGATCATGTGGCTACAATTAGTATGGATAGACCATAAGCATCAGTAGGTGGTGGTGATGATGGTGGTGCCATGGGCACACAGCATGATGCACCAGCGCAGGCTGGGACCCATGTGGTTTAATTAGCAGATCCAGAACAAAGCGGAGCATCATCCACCACCACACCACAACCTGCACAACCACAATTACAACCACATCCAGCTTATGATGTCCAGTATCCACCAGCAAACTGCACCTGGGACTGGCAGCAAAATCCCAGTTTTGTTCCCAATCCCCATCAGTTTGATGACACTCAATCAATCTTGTTTCCTTGGAAACACTGCAAATGAACTGGAATTCTTTGAACTATTCTTTGACCAGCCCTTGATGGAAAATATTGTCAGGGAAAGAAACAAGTATAGTGGACCCCCGGCATTCGATGGCATCGGTATACACGTACGATAAATCCGGTATTCGATACATTTTAACGCAAAAATTTTGCCTCGCTACTCGTTAAAAAACCCGCCACATGTGATTCGTCCGGGACGCATCTATGTGAGTGCCAGTGTTTACAAGCGAGCCAGTGTGCTCGCATCTAAGCATACATTCGGTACATTACATATTATCACAGTGTTTTTGGTGCTTGTTTCTGCAGAATAAGTCACCATGGGCCCTAAGAAAGCTTCTAGTGCCAACCCTGTGGTAAAAAGGGTGAGAATTAGTATGGAAATTAAGAAAGATTTTGAAGGGTTTGGGGCTAACCCTGAGAAGCCTATGCCAGTTGTGAAATCCATTGTGCCTACTTCAAAAATTAAGGAAATGTGTGCAAAGTGGGTTGAACTGCAAACCTTTATGGATAAAAATCACCCTAACATAGCTACTGCAAGCCGTGCTGGTGACTATTACAATGACAATGTTGTGGCCCATTTTAGACAAATCTTAAAGAAACGGGAGGTACAGAGCTCTATGGACAGATTTGTTGTGCAACAGAGGTCCAGTGACTCTCAAGCTGGTCCTAGTGGCATTAAAAGAAGATGGGAAGTAACCCCAAAAAAGGACTTGCTACCTCAAGTCCTAATGGAAGGGGATTCCCCTTCTAAACATTAACAACTTCGACACTCTCTCCTCCTCCCATCCCATCAATCATCACCAGATCTTCATTAAAGGTGTCATGTATTCTACTGTTAGTAGAGTACTACTAAATGTGCATGTCTTCTTCAGTTTGTGTGCATTAAACTTAATATTTCATGTGGTAAAACTTTTTTTTTCATAGTACTTTTGGGTGTCTTGCACGGATTAATTTGATTTCCATTATTTCTTATAGGGAAAATTAATTCGCCTTCCGATAATTTTGGCACACGATGAGCTCTCAGGAACGGATTAATATCGTATACCGGGGGTCCACTGTATTTTGAGTACACCATGGCAAATACAATGATATCACCACAGTCAAGACTACACCATTGGAAGGAGACAACTGTGGCTAAAATGTATTTGTTTTTTTGCAACAATAATGCTTATGCCTTATGTCTATAAGCATAATAAAAAGTCATACTGGTCTACAGATCGGCTAATTCGTTCCCCCTGCCTTCAGTGAAATCATCCCAGTGAACATATTTATCTTACTGTTATGTATGTTACACTTCTCTGACAAGACCAGGCCTGACATAAATGACAGGTTATACAAGATTAGAAATGTTTTTATGTATCTGAAACAAAAGTTCAACATGTACTTTTATCCATTCAAGAATCTTGTAACTGACGAGTTTTTGATTTTGTTCAAAGGCAGACTGTTGTTCAAGCAGTATATACCGAGCAAGAGGAAACACTTTGGTATAAAACTTTGTACTCTGTGACTGTGACAGTGATCTGGTATTGGACATAACTGTATACACAGGAAGTAAAACATTGAAAGATACCAGGACGTTATTGGGTATCTTAGGTGATGTAGTGAGAACAATGATGGCACCATATCTTGGTAAAGGGCATACATTATATACTGGTAAGTGGTACACAAGCCCCTTACTCACTGATTTCTTGCAAGTGAACATGACAGACGTGTGTGGCACAGTGAGTTCTAATTGCTCAACGCAGGCACTCGTAGTGGCGAGGTGCAGGTGTTTGCTGCCCATGACATCATAGCATTACAGTAGCATGACAAATGAGATTCACATTACTCACGAAATCGTAATGACACGATTGCAAACAAACCATACCAAGGGTGGAGATAGAACCCGTGATCTATCCCCGCCCATGGTATGGTTCGAGATTCGCATTGTTGACATCTATTCACCATAACGATATGAGACAGTGGCAAGGTGGATAGAGTGACTAATGAATGTATTCTAACACCAGCAACAGTGATTGATTATACACAAAACATGTGATTGTGTTTGTAATAGTTACAAGTGGTACATGAAACTTTTCTTCTTTCTCATGGACAATTCAATGCTCAATGCATATAATATGTATCAAATTAAGACCGGCAACAGACCACTATATGGTGAATTTTGTTTATTTGTCGTCCGACAACTAATAATCAAGTACCGGGTCGCAATACCTGCTATACAAAACCACCCATGAACTGATCACCAATTCCCCAATTGTTTGAGGCAGAAAGGTGATCACTTCCTAATACAGCTTCCTGCAACTAAGAAGAAATGGGCTCAGAAGAGATGTGTTGTCTGTACGAAAACAAAATGATGGCCACAAAAACGCAAAGACACTTGGTTTATTGTCGAGGAGTGTGAGACACCACTGTGCATGATACCTTGTTTCAAAGACTTTCACAAACTGCAGCAGTTCTAGGAACATGTCCAGTGACTGTACATATATAAATACATAAGAGATCATTACTAATATACAACATTTTTCATGTTTTTTGTTGTAAACAAGTTTTGTAAGCAATATAATGATAAACAAATTAGTGCGGTTATTGTGTTGAATACAATGAGTGTACAATTATACATTATATTGGGGGGCAATGTGGTAGATGTTGCAGATGTATGGTACAGGAGGTAGGTTACTGAAAGCAGTGAAGAGTTTTTACGAGGATAGTGAGGCTCAAGTTAGAGTATGTAGGAAAGATGGAGATTATTTCCCAGTAAAAGTAGGCCTTAGATAAGGTTGTGTGATGTCACCGTGGTTGTTCAATATATTTATAGATGGGGTTGTAAGAGAAGTAAATGTGAGGGTCTTGGCAAGAGGTGTGGAGTTAAAAGATAAAGAATCACACGAAGTGGGAGTTGTCACAGTTGCTCTTTGCTGATGACACTGTGCTCTTGGGTGATTCTGAAGAGAAGTTGCAGAGGTCGGTGGATGAATTTGGTAGGGTAAGTAAAAGAAGAACATTGAAAGTGAATACAGGAAAGAGTAAGGTTATGAGGATAACAAAAAGATTAGGTGATGAAAGATTGGATATCAGATTGGAGGGAGAGAGTATGGAGGAGGTGAATGTATTCAGATATTTGGGAGTGGACGTGTCAGCGGATGGGTCTATGAAAGATGAGGTGAATCATAGAATTGATGAGGGGAAAAGGGTGAGCGGTGCACTTAGGAGTCTGTGGAGACAAAGAACTTTGTCCTTGGAAGCAAAGAGGGGAATGTATGAGAGTATAGTTTTACCAATGCTCCTGTATGGGTGTGAAGCATGGGTGATGAATGTTGCAGCGAGGAGAAGGCTGGAGGCAGTGGAGATGTCATATCTGAGGGCAATGGGTGGTGTGAATATAATGCAGAGAATTCGTAGTTTGGAAGTTAGGAGGAGGTGCGGGATTGCCAAAACTGTTGTCCAGAGGGCTGAGGAAGGGTTCTTGAGGTGGTTCGGACATGTAGAGAGAATGGAGCGAAACAGAATGACTTCAAGAGTGTATCAGTCTGTAGTGGAAGGAAGGCGGGGTAGGGGTCGGCCTAGGAAAGGTTGGAGGGAGGGGGTAAAGGAGGTTTTGTTTGCGAGGGGCTTGGACTTCCAGCGAGCATGCATGAGCGTGTTTGATAGGGGTGAATGGAGACAAATGGTTTTTAATACTTGACGTGCTGTTGGAGTGTGAGCAAAGTAACATTTATGAAGGGATTCAGGGAAACCGGCAGGCCGGACTTGAGTCCTAGAGATGGGAAGTACAGTGCCTGCACTCTGAAGGAGGGGTGTTAATGTTGCAGTTTGAAAACTGTAGTGTAAAGCACCCTTCTGGCAAGACAGTGATGGAGTGAATGATGGTGAAAGTTTTTCTTTTTCAGGCCACCCTGCCTTGGTGGGAATTGGCCAGTGTGTTAATAATAATAAAAAATTGGTCTCACAGGCCACAAAAGTTACTGGGAAAAAATATTAGAAAAGAAAAAAGAAACAAAAACGTAAAATAAAAAAATGTGACTTTACAAAAGATGGGGATGTTGCTGCTACCCAGTCACTGAGGGTCAACTTCACACCCTTGTATCTCGGTAAGTACTGAACGGATTTTTTTTTTTGTTTTATTAACTACAGAAAATTATTATCTTTAATTCTGTAAGATTTTTTTTTTTTTTTTTAAATTCTTGGACCCTGTCTCACACTTTGAGATTTAGCCTCTGGAACTTGAAAGGTTTAAGAATAATTTTGTGTGCTGCAAGAAAAAAAAAATTGTGATACGATTCCATCATTTTCCTCACCACGTTACCAGATTCCTAACAACTTGAAGGTATCCTGCTATGTTTTACTTCCTCTGTAAACAATGAGATTATAGACTGGGTGGAAAATCAAATGAGTCCTAAAACTAGCAGGCCAGTGTGCTCACACACTGGCCTGTGAATTTTAGGACTCTCTTGCCATGGGTTCCAACCCCATCCATTCTGTGTTTTGTTTGCAATTGTGTTATTACAATTTCATGAGTCATACATAATCAGATCTAATACAGACACACCTTCATTGCCACACAAGGTGAACAGTTTGATATCAAAGAGTTTCTTCTGGCTTGGTACATGTATATACTGCTTGAACAATATTCTGCCTTTGAACATTTTAAGAACATTGTCAATGAAAAGGTTCCAGTAGGGATAAAAAGTGCACTCAGCCTTCACACCTGACCCCTCCATGTAAAACTTACTATCAAAACAATGCTTCTTATATACAGAAAACTATGCACAACTCAAAGACTGGCTACACACAGTGCTATTAACCCTTCAAGTGTCGAGACCCCTGCTCGCAAACTTGCTCATAGTGTAGAAGAATTTAAAAAAAAATTCTTATGAAATGATAAAGAATCTTTTTGTAAAACTAATGAAAGTAAAAGTTAAAAATTTGTTGGAAAACTCACGGAATTACACTCTTGCGATGTTAGCGGTCTTGGCAATATTTATGCATCAGCAATTTCACCCAATTTGAGCCCTATTTTGGGCCAATTCCTTTGTTCCACTTGACCAAATTCATAGCTATTTCACTAGAACTCCTTTTATTCTATTGGCTGAGTTCAAGAAATTGCCCATTTACCTATTTCAACTACCCAAAAAGTGATCAAAAATTACTAATTTGGCCAATTTCACACAAAATTCAAGAAAGGCCAATTTCAAAATAGGGGCCAGAATAAACAATGCAGACATTCCTGGCACTAAAATAACACTTTCTGTGTTCATTAGTCACGTCTCCAGGACCCTCTTATGCTACGCTTGTTTTTCATTTTGAATTTTTATTCACACAAAATATAGATAATTTACTGTTATTCAGACTACTGCATAATTGTAATAATTGTATAAATAATATCAGTGCATTCGTGAGTGCATATCAGACCCACTAGTTGACGTGTACTGGACGCATGACTGTGATATGTTTACTCCTGAACATCATCAAAAATTGAACATTTCCGCTACTTTGAGCTCAATTTCAAGCTACTTTTAGTCGGTAAACCAATCAAAATCACCTCTATTTCTGTAATACAGTGGAACCCCGAGTTTCATCTGCCCTGAATATTGAGTTTAGAACCATTTTTTCAGCTAAATTGTGTCCCAAGTTTGGCACTGTGCCCAGTGTTTTGTCCCACGTACCAGACCTGTCCTTCTGCCCACGCCTGCATTCCTCCCCGTGCAGCCGTCACGAGTCAGTCTGGCTTTGTTTCTCCTCGAGTGAACATTACATACTAGGCATTTAAAGTGCCCTAGAGCAATAAAATGCATATACAGTGGACCCTCAGTTAACTATGCCAATGGATAGCGATAAAATTGGATACTGATACGTTTTTGCGTCAAAACACTGGCTCGGCTAACGATAAAAAGAACTCGGTTAAGGACAAAGCTTACTGAGGCAGTGTTCCCACAATGCCATACGGGCACCTAGAATTCTTGTTTAAAGCGCACACACACCACGCAGACCCATTCTCTTAGATGTAGGCCTACCAGCTTCTCGGGCTAAATTTGATGCAGCTAGAATTTTGGCATAGATCTATGGGGTAGGCCATCAACATATAGCCGTAGATCTACGGCATGGACCCTGAAAGGGTTAATTTTGTCCCCCAGGATGTGACCCACACCAGTCGACTAACACCCAGGTGAACAGGAAAAAATGCCTGGAACTAGTGCTCATATTGGTGAATTTAAGGTCAGCAAAGGTTGGTTTGAGAGATTTAAGAATCGTAGTGGCATACACAGTGTGAAAAGGCATGGCAAAGCTGAAAAATTCCAACCCCAACAAGTGTTCAATTGTGATGAAACAGGCCTGTTCTGGAAGAAAATGCCAAACAGGACCTACATTACTCAGGAGGAAAACGCACTTCCAGGACACAAGTCACTGAAAGACAGGCTAACTCTCATGTTTTGTTGTAATGCTAGTGGGGATTGTAAAGTGAAGCCTTTACTCATGTATCACTGAAAATCCCAAGAGTGTTCAAGAAAAACAGTGTCTCATCACTCATCAATACTCTTCAATAAAGGTGTCATTTTAGTATTTATTTATGTACTTATTCTGCATGTCTCATTGTTTTCTGTGTAGGGAAATGTATATTTTGTGTAAAAAAATAATTTTTTTTTTAATACTTTTCAGTGTCTGGAATGGATTAATTGGATTTCCATTATTTCTTATGGGGAAAATTAATTCGGATAATGATAAAATTGGTCAAGGACAAGCTCTTTGGAATGGATTAATATCGTTAACCGAGGGTCTAATGTACAGTACACTCATTACTTACTTTAAAATATTTGTCTTAATGTAGAGTGAGAGGTGAGTAAACAAGATGAGTACATGAGAGTGTAGAAGGTTCGCCGAGTTTTGTAAACAAACCAGTTGTTGTTGTTGTTGTTAGCAGTCCGGACATGAATGGTTTACGTTCACTCCGTCAAGCCGACTGGAAAAACATCTCACATTTTTGTTATTATTGTGTTATTATCATTATTATTAATTTGGGATTTCAAGACTAATAACAAACTCTTAGTGATTTTATTGTGTTCCTGCACACCAGCACAGGTGCAAGTTGTGGAGTTTAAAGCAGTTAAGTACTATGATAGAGTGTAGCAATTAGCCCTCTGAGGGTCGACAGGTCCTCTCAGAGACTTACACATCAGCGATTTTGCCCACTTTGAGCCCTATTTTCGGCAAATTCCAGTGTACTAGTCGACAAAAATCATAACTATTTCGCTAAAACTCCATTTTTTCTAACGAATGAGTACAAGAAGCCACCCATTTACCGATTTCAACTATCCAATAAAGTGGTCAGAATTTAGCAATTATGCCAATTTCACACAAATTTCAAAAGATGCCAATTTCCAAATAGGGTCCAGAATAAACAAGAAAGACATTCCTGGCACTAAAATAATAAGTTCTCTGTTTGTTAGTCACATCCCCAGGCCCCTCTTATATTTCTTTGGCTTTCCACTTTGAATTTTTATTCTTACAAAAAAAAAAAATAAGATTTACTGTTATGCAGACTACTGCATTAGTGTAGAAATGGTATAAATAATATCAGCGCACTTGTGAAAGAATACAGTGGACTCTCGACCAACGATATTAATCCGTTCCTGAGAGCTCATCGTTAGTCGAGTTAATTTTCCCCATAAGAAATAATGGAAATCAAATTAATCTGTGCAAGACACCCAAAAGTATTGAAAAAAATTTTTTTACCACATGAAATATTAATTTTAATACACACAAACTGAAGAAGAGAAGACATGTACAATTACATGACACTTACCTTTATTGAAGATCTGGTGATGATTGATGGGATGGGAGGAGGGGAGACTGTGGATGGTATTAGTGTTTAGAAGGGGAATCCATTCCAGCAGGCATGCGTGAGCGTGTTTGATAGGAGTGAATGGAGACAAATGGTTTTTAATACTTGACGTGCTGTTGGAGTGTGAGCAAAGTAACATTTATGAAGGGATTCCGGGAAACCGGCAGGCCGGACTTGAGTCCTGGAGATGGGAAGTACAGTGCCTGCACTCTGAAGGAGGGGTGTTAATGTTGCAGTTTAAAAACTGTAGTGTAAAGCACCCTTCTGGCAAGACAGTGATGGAGTGAATGATGGTGAAAGTTTTTCTTTTTCGGGCCACCCTGCCTTGGTGGGAATCGGCCGGTGTGATAATAAAAAAAAAATAAAAGGGGAATCCCCTTCCATTAGAACTTGAGGTGTCAAGTCCTTTTCCGGGGTTACTTCCCTTCTTCTTTTAATGCCACTAGGACCAGCTTGAGAGTCACTGGACCTCTGTCGCACAACACATCTGTCCATAGAGGCCTGTACCTCCTGTTCCTTTATGACATTCCTCAAGAGTTTCACAACATTATCATTGTCACAATTAAACACTTGTTCAGGTTTCAATTCTTCACTGTCTATGTACTCCTTGAATTCCTGCACATATTTTTCAGGAGAGCAGATGAAAGAGTGGGAGAGGCACTGTCAAGAAATTTTAATGAAAATAAGAAAAAATTTTGGAGTGAGTTAAACAAGTTAAGAAAGCCTAGGGAAAGTATGGATTTGTCCATTAAAAACAGAGTAGGGGAGTTAGTAGATGGGGAGAGGGAGGTATTAGGTAGATGGCGAGAATATTTTGAGGAACTTTTAAATGTTGAGGAAGAAAGGGAGGCGGTAATTTCATGCACTGGCCAGGGAGGTATACCATCTTTTAGGAGTGAAGAAGAGCAGAATGTAAGTGTGGTGGAGGTACGTGAGGCATTACGTAGAATGAAAGGGGGTAAAGCAGCTGGAACTGGTGGGATCATGACAGAAATGTTAAAAGCAGGGGGGGATATAGTGTTGGAGTGGTTGGTACTTTTGTTTAATAAATGTATGAAAGAGGGGAAGGTACCTAGGGATTGGCGGAGAGCATGTATAGTCCCTTTATATAAAGGGAAAGGGGACAAAAGAGATTGTAAAAATTATAGAGGAATAAGTTTACTGAGTATACCAGGAAAAGTATACGGTAGAGTTATAATTGAAAGAATTAGAGGTAAGACAGAATGTAGAATTGCGGATGAGCAAGGAGGCTTCAGAGTGGGTAGGGGATGTGTAGATCAAGCATATATGAAGCATATATGTAAGGTTATGAGGATAACAAAAAGATTAGGTGATGAAAGATTGAATATCAGATTGGAGGGAGACAGTATGGAGGAGGTGAACGTATTCAGATATTTGGGAGTGGACGTGTCAGCGGATGGGTCTATGAAAGATGAGGTGAATCATAGAATTGATGAGGGAAAAAGAGTGAGTGGTGCACTTAGGAGTCTGTGGAGACAGAGAACTTTGTCCTTGGAGGCAAAGAGGGGAATGTATGAGAGTATAGTTTTACCAACGCTCTTATATGGGTGTGAAGCATGGGTGATGAATGTTGCAGCGAGGAGAAGGCTGGAGGCAGTGGAGATGTCATGTCTGAGGGCAATGTGTGGTGTGAATATAATGCAGAGAATTCGTAGTTTGGAAGTTAGGAGGAAGTGCGGGATTACCAAAACTGTTGTCCAGAGGGCTGAGGAAGGGTTGTTGAGGTGGTTCGGACATGTAGAGAGAATGGAGCGAAACAGAATAACTTCAAGAGTGTATCAGTCTGTAGTGGAAGGAAGGCGGGGTAGGGGTCGGCCTAGGAAGGGTTGGAGGGAGGGGGTAAAGGAGGTTTTGTGTGCGAGGGGCTTGGACTTCCAGCAGGCATGCGTGAGCGTGTTTGATAGGAGTGAATGGAGACAAATGGTTTTTAATACTTGACGTGCTGTTGGAGTGTGAGCAAAGTAACATTTATGAAGGGATTCAGGGAAACCGGCAGGCCGGACTTGAGTCCTGGAGATGGGAAGTACAGTGCCTGCACTCTGAAGGAGGGGTGTTAATGTTGCAGTTTAAAAACTGTAGTGTAAAGCACCCTTCTGGCAAGACAGTGATGGAGTGAATGATGGTGAAAGTTTTTCTTTTTCGGGCCACCCTGCCTTGGTGGGAATCGGCCAGTGTGATAATAAAAAAAAAAAATATGTGAACAGTATTTAGATAAAGGTAGGGAAGTTTTTATTGCATTTATGGATTTAGAAAAGGCATATGATAGAGTGGATAGAGGAGCAATGTGGCAGATGTTGCAAGTTTATGGAATAGGTGGTAAGTTACTAAATGCTGTAAAGAGCTTTTATGAGGATAGTGAGGCTCAGGTTAGGGTGTGTAGAAGAGAGGGAGAATACTTCCCGGTAAAAGTAGGTCTTAGACAGGGATGTGTAATGTCACCACGGTTGTTTAATATATTTATAGATGGGGTTGTAAAAGAAGTAAATGCTAGGGTGTTCGGGAGACGGGTGGGATTAAATTATGGGGAATCAAATTCAAAATGGGAATTGACACAGTTACTTTTTGCAGATGATACTGTGCTTATGGGAGATTCTAAAGAAAAATTGCAAAGGTTAGTGGATGAGTTTGAGAATGTGTGTAAAGGTAGAAAGTTGAAAGTGAACATAGAAAAGAGTAAGGTGATGAGGGTATCAAATGATTTAGATAAAGAAAAATTGGATATCAAATTGGGGAGGAGGAGTATGGAAGAAGTGAATGTTTTCAGATACTTGGGAGTTGACGTGTCGGCGTATGGATTTATGAAGGATGAGGTTAATCATAGAATTGATGAGGGAAAAAAGGCGAGTGGTGCGTTGAGGTATATGTGGAGTCAAAAAACGTTATCTATGGAGGCAAAGAAGGGAATGTATGAAAGTATAGTAGTACCAACACTCTTATATGGATGTGAAGCTTGGGTGGTAAATGCAGCAGCGAGGAGACAGTTGGAGGCAGTGGAGATGTCCTGTCTAAGGGCAATGTGTGGTGTAAATATTATGCAGAAAATTCGGAGTGTGGAAATTAGGAGAAGGTGTGGAGTTAATAAAAGCATTAGTCAGAGGGCAGAAGAGGGGTTGTTGAGGTGGTTTGGTCATTTAGAGAGAATGGATCAAAGTAGAATGACATGGAAAGCATATAAATCTATAGGGGAAGGAAAGAGGGGTAGGGGTCGTCCTCGAAAGGGTTGGAAAGAGGGGGTAAAGGAGGTTTTGTGGGCGAGGGGCTTGGACTTCCAGCAAGCGTGCATGAGCGTGTTAGATAGGAGTGAATGGAGACGAATGATACTTGGGACCTGACGATCTGTTGGAGTGTGAGCAGGGTAATATTTAGTGAAGGGATTCAGGGAAACCGGTTATTTTCATATAGTCGGACTTGAGTCCTGGAAATGGGAAGTACAATGCCTGCACTTTAAAGGAGGGGTTTGGGATATTGGCAGTTTGGAGGGATATGTTGTGTATCTTTATACGTATATGCTTCTAAACTGTTGTATTCTGAGCACCTCTGCAAAAGCAGTGATAATGTGTGAGTGTGGTGAAAGTGTTGAATGATGATGAAAGTATTTTCTTTTTGGGGATTTTCTTTCTTTTTTTGGGTCACCCTGCCTCGGTGGGAGACGACCGACTTGTTGAAAAAGAAAAAAAAAAATTCAGCTGCTTTTTGGTCCAAACTAGCAGCCTCACCACACTATGTATGCCACTACGATTTTTAAATCTCTCAAACTAACCTTCGCTGGCCTTAAATTCACTCACATCACCACTAGTTGCAGGCATTTTTCTAATTAAATCCTCATGCAACTTCCTAGCCTTTTCACATATGATCTCTTGAGAGGTGCTATCTCCTGCTATCTGTTTTTCGTTTATCCACACCAAAAACATAGTTGCACCTTTGGCAAGAACAGCTTCCTTGACTGCCGTTTTCTTACCCACAATAGTAGCGATAGTTGATTGGGGTTTTGTGTACAACCTGGCCAGCTCGGAGACACACACTCCACTTTCATACTTAGCAATGATCTCTTTCTTCATATCCATAGTAATTCTCAGCCTTTTTGCTGTAGGGTTGGCACTAGAAGCTTTCTTGGGGCCCATGGTGTCGTATTTTGCAGGTGCAATCACTAAAAACGCTGTGATAATAAGAAATGTTCCGATTGTATGTTTGGATGGGACCGCGGTGGCTGGCTGGCTTGTAAACACTGGCCACAAGTGGACGCGTCTCAGACGGAACGAATCGTGTTGGTCGAGTTTTTTAGCGCTAGTTGAGGCAAAATTTTTGCGTTAAAATGTATCGCTAGTCAGATTTAACATTAGACGATGCCATCGTTGGTCAAGGGTCCACTGTATTAGACTCACCAGTTGATGTGTATTGGACGCTTGGCATGATTTGTTTACTTCTGAACTTTGGTAAAAATCGAACATTTCTGCTACTTTGAGCTCAATTTCAAGGTATTTTTCATTGTAAAACCAGTCAAAATCATCTCAATTTCTGTAGTATGTCTTCCATTCTATAAAATGAGACCAAGAAAACTAGAATACAACAATAAATACCATACGAAAATACAGTGCAAAGTTGCTGTTGTAATCCAAAAACACGGTCAGTTTTTTTTTTCTCATTATGCACTGTGTGCTGCAGGATTTTTTTTACACTGCGCACACTGACCACACAGACCCATTCTTACATATGTAGGCCTACCAGCATTCTCTCACTAGATTTGAGGGCACTAGAATTTAGGCTTACTTGTACGTCAAAAACCCTGGGTCGTAAGACGTACTAGTACGTCTGAAACCCCCAAAGGGTTAAGCAATTAAGTGATAAAAAAAAGAGTAAAATGAAATAAACTCCTGACGCCTTAAGGAGGAACCACTGTCCTCCCCTGCCACCACATGTGTAATGACATACAGTGGACCCTCAGCTAACGATATTAATCCGTTCCTGAAAGCTCATCGTTAGCTGAATTAATTTTCAACATAAGAAATAATGGAAATCAAATTAATCCGTGCAAGACACCACAAAGTATGAAAAAAAAATTTTTTTACCATATGAAATATTAATTTTAATACACACAAACTGACACTTACCTTTATTGAAGATCTGGTGATGATTGATGGGATGGGAGGAGGGGAGATTATGGAAGTTGTTAATGTTTAGAAGGGGAATCCCCTTCCATTAGGACTTTAGGTAGCACATCCTTTTCTGGGGTTACTTCCCTTCTTCTTTTAATGCCACTAGGACCAGCTGACCATGGTGCAGCAACAGCTGACCATGGTGCAGCAACAGCTGACTGTGGTGCAGCAACAGCTGACTTTGGTGCAGCAGCAGCTGACCGTAGTGCAGCAACAGATGACAGTGGTGTAGCAGCAGCTGACTGTGGTGCAGCAGCAGCTGACTGTGCTGCAGCAGCAGCTCACCATGGTTCAGCAACAGCTGACTGGTGCAGCAATAGCCGATTATGGTGCAGCAACAGCTGACGGTGGTGCAGTAGCAGCTGACAGTTGTACGATAGTACATATTTTTCACCCTTTTTACCACAGGGTTGGCACTCGAAGCTTTCTTTGGGCCTATGTTGGCTTATTTAGCAGTTACAAGCACTATAAACAATGGAATAATACAAAATGTTCCGAATGTATGCATGCAACCGGCCACCCTGGCTTGTAAACAATGATGGCAGGGCTGGATGGACAGGTTCGGGACGAGTCATATTGGTCATAAACAACTGATGGTGGTGCAGCAGCAGCCGACTGTGGTGCAGCAAAAGCAGCTGACCGTGATGCAGCAACAGCTGACCATGGTGCAGCAACAGCTGATGGTGTAGCAGCAGCTGACTGTGGTGCAGCAGCAGCTCACCGTGGTGCAGCAGCAGCTCACCACTGTTCAGCAACAGCTGACTGGTGCAGCAACAGCTGACCGTGGTGCAGCAACAACTGATGGTGGTGTAGCAGCAGCTGACTGTGGTGCAGCAGCAGCTGACTGTGGTGCAACAGCTGACTGGTGCAGCAACAGCTGACCGTGGTGCAGCAACAGCTGATGGTGGTGTAGCAACAGCTGACAGTGGTGTAGCAGCAGCTCACTGTGGTGCAGAAGCAGGTGACCATGGTGCAGCAACAGCTGATGGTGGTGTAGCAGCAGCTGACTGTGGTGCAGCAGCAGCTGACTGTGGTGCAGCAGCAGCTGACTGTGGTGCAGCAGCAGCTGACCGTGGTGCAGCAGCAGCTGACCGTGGTGCAGCAGCAGCTGACCGTGGTGCAGCAGCAGCTGACCGTGGTGCAGCAGCAGCTGACCATGGTGCAGCAACAGCTGACCGTGGTGCAGCAACAGCTGACTGTGCTGCAGCAGCAGCTGACCGTGGTACGATAGTACGTATTTTTCACTCTTTTTACATATGATCGCTTGAGAGATGGTATCTCCTATCTGTTTTTCGTTTATCCACTTCATTTCCATAGTAATTTTCACCTTTTTTACCGCACGGTTGGCACTAGAAGCTTTCTTGGGGCCCATGGTGACCTATTTTGCAGGTACAATCACTAAAAACGCTACACAAATAACCCGGTCCAAGTCGGATCGAAACGTCGTCGTAAGCTCCTCTCTTCTATGTGCAGGCTATTTGTGTATCGTTCCAGTCATGGTATTGTGCCTTTTTTTGTTACTAAAAACGCTGTGATAATATAAAATGTTCCGATTGTATGCGTGGATGCGACCGCACTAGCTGGCTTGTAAACACTGCCACCCACGGGACAACTGAGGCGCGCTCAGGCCACACGTGGACGCGTCTCAAACAAATCATGTTGGGCGAGTTTTTTAGCGTTAGCTGAGGCAAAAATTTTGCATTAAAATTTATCGTTAGCTGGATTTAACGTTAGCTGATGCCATCGTTAGCTGAGGGTCCACTGTACATATTTTATTCATTCTAGAGTGTATATCAGGTTTCGATGTTATTTATATTGTTTATTATGTCATATTAGATGAATTGTGATAGATAAGCAATCCGTAGAGTTGAAAATAGCATCACATTGAAGTACTATTTTGTCATGCCTCCTGACAGCAGGAACAGATTAATTGGATTTACATTATTTATGGGAAATATTGCTTTGACTTTTGTACATTTCAACTTTAGTCCTAGCTCCTGGAACGAATTAAGGATGAAACTCGGGGTTCCACTGTATATCTTCCATTCTATCAAATGAGACCAAGAAAACGAGAATATAACCATAAATACTATATGAAAATACACAGCAAAGTCACTGTTTTAAACCAAAAATAGTTGCAGTTTCTTTCTCATTATGCACTGCTTGTTGCACGATTCTTTTATGCTGCACACACACTGATCATACAGACCCATTCTTTCACATATAGGCCTATTGGCTTTCTCCGCAAGATCTGAAGCCACTAGAATTCTGGCGTAGTACTATGGGACTGACACTGGTTTCAAAGTTGTAATATTACGGGACGGACACCGAAGGGGTTAAGAAGACCACAGAGCTAGAAGGCATTGTTGTGAAGCAGCATTCATACAGACTTCTAACACTATACTACAAAATCAAGGGGTTCTTAGTATTACCTAGCCACTTGCCAAACTTACATTACACAGTAAAACCAAGCCAGCAACACCAACACCCACTCACATCACTGCTTCAGATTACACCTAACCCTGACCAACTACACTGCTTCCCCACTTTCCTTACCTGTATGTGCTGTCCTGTCACATCACCCCTTATATGACTTGCTTGACAAAGAATGTAACAATGTCCATAACAATGGTCTGCCAGTACCAAGTGTCTCTGTGCCATACTTGTCAGCAAGACCTGTAATCCTAGTTGAACGTCTGCTCAATTAAAAAAAAAAAAAAAAAAAAAGTGAGACACAAACTATAAATGTTTTGGTGTGACCATGGTTGTTATTGAGTCAATACTCTCACCACTGGTGTGACCATGGTTATTACTGAGTCAATACTCTCACCACTGGTGTGACCATGGTTATTACTGAGTCAATACTCTCACCACTGGTGTGAACATGGTTACCAAATACAAACACTTACCTCTGTTAGGATGAGTGAAGGTAAAGAGAGATTGTGATGGTGCTAATTCCTTTTTGTTATGCAAGTACACTACATATGGAGTCTCAAAATGGGCCAGGAAGTGCTTATCCTTCTCTCGACAGTTTCTTATCTCGTTGTAAAGTTTGGGCGACTGGAGAGGACTCAAAAACGACGTGTAACTACTGGGTATACTTATGCCATCCTCTGAAAAATTACATAAAGTTAAATATTATCAGAAAGAATAAATGGTTTAAAAAGTGACAAATAATGCATGAAAGAAAAAACAAAGAGCAAATTGTGAATTGTAACAAAATTATGAACCCAATGTTTCATGATACATACATATTACTGCGTTTGTAGTACATATATACAGGCGGGCCCCGCTCTACAGCGCTTCGCATTACGTCATTCCACTAGTACGGCGGTTTTCAATTATACAGGAAGGCCCCGCTTTACGGCGTTTCACTTTACGGCGTTCCGCTAATACGGACATTTCAAATTATGACCAAAACTCACTATACGGTTCCCCCCACCTGACTTTCTAATACGGTCACCGTGCCCCACCCTGTTTGTTTACATTCTCCATGAGCTCAGTAAGCACTAAGTCTCTCCATTTTGTCTGGAAACTCCAAAATTTCAAATGTTTTTAAAAGTTATTTCATATTTTATATATACTCTGATAATTATACTTATGTATACCTGTACCTAAATAAACTTACATACATCGAGTCATTTAAATGTCGTATATTACGTTAATATACACATTTTCATTAATCCATCCATGATATTTTTTTCAAAATTATATAATAAACACGATGCATAACATATAAATAAGATAAATACACCCCACAGTAGAATAAATAAACATAAATGTGAGATGTGAGCAGACGACTTCCACAAGTGACGCCATAATAACAATACTCACCGAGTCTCATTAAATGTCGTATATTACGGTAATATACACATTTTCATTAATCCATCCATGATATTTTTTTCAAAATTATATAATAAACACGATGCATAACATATAAATAAGATAAATACACCCCACAGTAGAATAAATAAACATAAATGTGAGATGTGAGCAGACGACTTCCACAAGTGACGCCATAATAACAATACTCACCGAGTCTCATTAAATGTCGTATATTACGGTAATATACACATTTTCATTAATCCATCCATGATATTTTTTTCAAAATTATATAATAAACACGATGCATAACATATAAATAAGATAAATACACCCCACAGTAGAATAAATAAACAAATGTGAGATGTGAGCAGACGACTTGCACAAGTGGTGATAATAACAATACTCGCCGAGTCTCATTAAATGTCGTATATTACGGTAATATACACATTTTCATTAATCCATCCATGATATTTTTTTCAAAATTATATAATAAACACGATGCATAACATATAAATAAGATAAATACACCCCACAGTAGAATAAATAAACATAAATGTGAGATGTGGTAGCAGACGACTTGCACAAGTGGTGATAATAACAATACTCACCGAGTCTCATTAAATGTCGTATATTGCGGTAATATACACATTTTCATTAATCCAGCCATGATATTTTTTTCAAAATTATATAATAAACACGATACATAACATAAAAAGATGATAAATACACCCCACAATAGAATAAATAAACATAAATATAAGATGTGGGAGCCTGGTTTGTTTACATAACTCTGCGCCTGTTACCTCTCATGTACTCATTCTTTCTCTCTCTCATTTATTCGTTTTATCTCATTTACTTACTCCTGACCCTACATTAAGACTACAAATATTTTAAGGTAAGTAATGAGTGAACTGTATATACATTTTATCGCTCTGGGATGCTTAAATATCATAGAATAGTATGTGTGGGTGGGGTGGCCTGGTGAGGTAGCCTGGCTATTACAATACATACCACACTTGATTTCTTACAATAAATACTACTTGTCTCACCCTAGATTAAGACTATAAATATTTTAAGGTAAGTAATGAGTGCACTATGTGTGTATTGTACCTTTTTATTGTTCTTTGATGCCTGGTTCTATTGCTAACTTAATATATGTTAGTGTAAACTTGTTATCTAGTGTTTGTATGCATTTATAAGTGGAAAAAAAGGGTGTTCCACTTTACGGCGATTTCCGCTTTACGGCGGTAGCCTGGAACCTAACCTGCCGTATAAG
Source organism: Cherax quadricarinatus (assembly GCF_038502225.1). Classification (NCBI taxonomy): domain Eukaryota; kingdom Metazoa; phylum Arthropoda; class Malacostraca; order Decapoda; family Parastacidae; genus Cherax; species Cherax quadricarinatus. The sequence continues at coordinate 38,939,634 of NC_091304.1, read as the reverse complement.
TGGGGCCCTCCTGTACTCATTATTTATTCATTCAGATTTCCTACAATAAATATATTCACCACTCACTATACTCTAAGGAAGAAAATATATTATGGTAACTAATGTGTGTACTGTATATGCATATTGAGGCAGTGTAGATAGTGTAAACATGTCAACAGGCTTTTATATGAATTTGAAAGGATAAAAAAAAAGTATGCTTCATTTTACAGCAATTTTTGCTTTACAGCAGTAGCTTGGAACCTAACCTGCTAAATAAATGGGGCTCACCTGTATAGTACCTCCATTTTTTACAATGTGGTATATACCTTTGATATACAGTGGAACCTCGGTTTTCGTGATTAATCTGTTCTAAAAAGTCTGACGAAAACTGAAGCAATATTTCCCCTAAGAAATAATGTAAATCCAATTAATCCGTTCCAGGCACCCAAAAATATTAACGAAAATAAATTTTATAGAGAATAACTAGTTTTACATACAGAAAACAAAGAAATAAATATAAATGACAATTGAAATGGATAAATGAACATTTAGCATCACTTTTACCTTTACTGAAGACTTTTATTGGCATATGGAAGATGGCGAGGAGGGGAGAGGGAGGAGTAGAGGTTATTGTTTGGAAGGGGAATCCCTGTTCATAAGGAATTCAGGTATCAAGGCCCTACCTGGGGTTACTTCCCCTCTTTGTCTTTTACTAGCATTAGCACCAGCTTGAGTCACTGTACCCCTGTGGCACAAAAAACCTGTCCAGAGAGGTCTGTATCTGGCGTCTCTAAGATTTGCCTAAAATGGGACAAGGCATTGTCACTGAACATGCTGCAGACATGCCTTGCAACAGCTTTGTTAGGGTGATATTTCTCCACAAAACTTTGCAACTCACTCCACTTTGCACACATATCCTTAATCACTGAAGAAGGCACATTCTCCCTTCTCTCTTCTTCCTCCTCTGAAGCAATTTCCTCAGCTGCAGTCTGTTGCTGTTCCAGTCGAAGGTCTTGCAACTCTTCAGTGGTTAGCTCTTCCCTGTGGTTGTCCAACTCTTCCACATCCTGGCTACTCACATCCAACCCCATGGACTTCCCCAAAGAAACAATGTTCTATCGGATTTCTCGCCTTCTTTATCAAAGGGCTGGCACTCAGAACTTTGTTTGGCTCCATGGTGGCTTATTTAGCAGTCGCACTCAATAAATAAGCACAAAAAACAATGGATTATTACAAAATGTTTCGGATGAATGAGCGGGGTGATGCTGACTAAACGAGAAACAAATGCAGACTGAGTCACGAACGCATGGGATGCTTTATGTGGGCACTCGAGTGGCCGAGTCATGCAGACGTACATGTATTTGGTACAGACCATTATCAACTCTACGATAACTGAGTGGATGTACGAAAACTGGGACAAAATTTCGAAAACTGAATCTTATGAAAACTGGGACATATGAAAACCGAGGTTCCACTGTGCCTCTTTAGAGTTTCGAGAGTTTCATTACTCTCGAAGCTAGGCCATGGGCCAGGCTCGTCTGGTGCTTGCCTGCTCAACCAGGTTGTTGCTGCTGGAGGCCTGCTGCCCCACATATCCATCACAGCCTGGTTGATCTGGTACATGGTGAAGATACTTGTCCAGTTTCCTCTTGAAGTCTTCTACACTTGTTCCAGCCGTATTTCTGATATCTTCTTGTAAGATGTTGAATATTCCGAAACTACGAATGCTGATACATACAGTGTTCCCTTATTGTTCCCACTGCACCCCTGTTACTCACTGGGTTTCTTTTGCACTTCCTCCCATATCTCTTACTCCAGTATGTTATGGCAGTGCGCAGATTTGGGATCAGGCCTCTGAGTACAGTGGAACCTTGGTTTTCGTCATTAATTCATTACAGAAAGTCTGATGAAATCCGAATTTGATGAAAACTGAAGCAATATTTCCCATAATAAATAATGTAAATCCAGACACCCAAAAGTATTAATAAAAAATCCATTTTATAGAGAATAACTATAGTTTTACATACAGAAAACAATGAGGAATAAATATATAGGACCAATAAAATGGATAAATGAACATTTAACATCGCTTTTACCTTTATTGAAGACTCTTGTTGGCATATGGAAGATGGAGAGGAGGGGAGAGGAAGGAGAAGTTATCTATACCACCATCACTACCACCTTCTACCACCATCACTACCACCCTCTACCACAATCACTACCACCATCACTACCACCCTCTACCACCATCACTACCACCCTTTACCAATGAGAAACAAAGCCAGACTGATTCAGAATGCATGGGATGCTTCGTGTGGGCACGGGCGGACACGCTCGGTATGGCAGACCACTGTCAACTCGACGAAAACCGAGGTGATGAACGAAAACTCGGACAAAATTTTGATGAAACAAGTCATCGAAAACCGAATTCAATGAAAACCAGGATGAAAACCAGGGCAAACGAAAACCTAGGTTCCACTGTACTTTTCAAGTACATATTATGTATCTCTCCTCTGCTGCAATGAGTACATGCTCAAGACTTGAAGGCATTCCCAGTAATTAGCTTTACTGACCCAATGTGAGCCATAAACGATCCCTGTATTTGTTCCAGCTCTTATGTTTCTCCTGCTTTGAATGGGGTCGTCAGCCCTGAGCAATATTCTAAATGAGGGAGCACTACCGATTTGAAGAGTGTCATCACCGGCATTATTTCCCTTGTTTTGAAAGTTTTCAATATCCACCCCGTCATCTTCCTAGCTGTCATGTTCTTTGTCTTGTTATGGTCTTTAAAAGAAAGGTCAGTTGACATAATTATTTCCAGGTCTTTTTCGTGTTCCTTGCGTTCTATTTGGTGACCCCTCTTGAATTTGTATATAGTGTTCCTTTTCAGTTCTTCATTCTTTCCATACCTAAGCGGCTGGAACTTATCACCACTAAACATCATGTTGCTCTCCAATGTCCACTAGAAAACCCTGCTTATGTCTTCCTGTAATTTTTCAGCATCCTCTACCGTAGTGGCTTTCATGCTTATTTTAGTGTCATCTGCAAGTGATGATACAAAAATGTGTGGGTGGTTTTATCTATGTCTGCATTTGATTGTTGTGACATGCAAAGAGTACGTAACCTTTATTCGGCGCATGTACACACCCTCATTTACAGGCTATCTCCCCCAACCAGCACACCAGGTGACTGAGGGTTGACGATGGGGCCCCGTCATTCAACCAGTACCCAGGTTCCAGCCAATGAGAAGATGGTTTTGGCAATCGCAGAGGTTATGTGGGTACCACGCTCCTGTCTGCCCTTGTCATTCCCATTCTAGAGCTGGTTGAAGCACGGTCTGCTCTCTAGTGGCTTCTAGTCTGCCTTGCTTACTGTGGAGCGCACTAATACCTATTGCTGTACATAGTGTATATAGTGTACATACTTCTGTTCTAAATAGGTGAAGGATAATGTAAGTCAAAAGTTTTCTGCTGTGTTTATTTTGCTCCCTTTACACCCAGGGTAACAGGCCATTTGGACTCCTGGGTTGTAATAATTGTGTATTTGGCCCTGATGGGCTGATGCCTGGTTTGGTATGTCCCATTGTGCTGCCCATCTGTCTCATCCATATCATTTCTCCTTTTAGTTTCTTTCTTTGGTCCGATCATTTCTCTTTATGTCTAAAAAAGATTGCTGTTCACTGGTTATTATAATTTTAAAAATTTTCACAAGCAATATTCTTTTTTTTTTTTTTATTATCACACTGGCCGATTCCCACCAAGGCAGGGTGGCCCGAAAAAGAAAAACTTTCACCATCATTCACTCCATCACTGTCTTGCCAGAAGGGTGCTTTACACTACAGTTTTTAAACTGCAACATTAACACCCCTCCTTCAGAGTGCAGGCACTGTACTTCCTATCTCCAGGACTCAAGTCCGGCCTGCCGGTTTCCCTGAACCCCTTCATAAGTGTTACTTTGCTCACACTCCAACAGCACGTCAAGTATTAAAAACCATTTGTCTCCATTCACTCCTATCAAACACGCTCACGCATGCCTGCTGGAAGTCCAAGCCCCTCGCACACAAAACCTCCTTTACCCCCTCCCTCCAACCTTTCCTAGGCCGACCCGTACCCCGCCTTCCTTCCACTACAGACTGATACACTCTTGAAGTCATTCTGTTTCGCTCCATTCTCTCTACATGTCCGAACCACCTCAACAACCCTTCCTCAGCCCTCTAGACAACAGTTTTGGTAATCCCGCACCTCCTCCTAACTTCCAAACTACGAATTCTCTGCATTACATTCACACCACACATTGCCCTCAGACATGACATCTCCATTGCCTCCAGCCTTTTCCTCGCTGCAACATTCATCACCCATGCTTCACACCCATATAAGAGCGTTGGTAAAACTATACTCTCATACATTCCCCTCTTTGCCTCCAAGGACAAAGTTCTTTGTCTCCACAGACTCCTAAGTGCACCACTCACCCTTTTCCCCTCATCAATTCTATGATTCACCTCATCTTTCATAGACCCATCCGCTGACACGTCCACTCCCAAATATCTGAATACGTTCACCTCCTCCATACTCTCTCCCTGCAATCTGACATCCAATTTTTCATCACCTAATCTTTTTGTTATCCTCATACCCTTACTCTTTCCTGTATTCACTTTCAATTTTCTTCTTTTGCACACCCTACCAAATTCATCCACCAATCTCTGCAACTTCTCTTCAGAATCTCCCAAGAGCACAGTGTCATCAGCAAAGAGCAACTGTGACAACTCCCACTTTATGTGATTCTTAATAGACAATAAACTGTTTTTAGATACAAAAACTTAGTTTAATAAACTAAACAGCAATAACCAATACCTGGTCTGACCTCTATTTCACCAGCAGAATACAGTGTAACCTCAGTTTTTGTCATTAATTTGTTCCAGAAAGTCTGACAACAACCGAATTCGAAGGAAACTGAAGCAACATTTCCCATAAGAAATAATGTAAATCCAATTAATCTATTCCAGACACCCAAAAGTATTAACAAAAAATACATTTTATAGAGAATAACTAAAGTTTTACATACAGAAAGCACCGAGAAATAAATATAAAGGTCTAATGAAATGGATAAATGAACATTTAACATCACTTTTACCTTTATTAAAGACTCTTGTTGGTGTATGGAAGACAGTGAGGAGGGGAGAGGGGGGGAGAGGTTATCTCTACCACCCTCTACCACAATCACTACCACCCTCTACCACAATCACTACCACCCTCTACCACAATCACTACCACCCTCGACCACAATCACTACCACCCTCTACCACCATCACAGCCACCCTCTACCACCATCACTACAACCTATCACAATCACTACCACCCTCTACCACCATCACAACTACTACCACCACCTACCACCGTCGACCGACGAGAAACAAAGCCAGACTGACTCAGAATGCGTGGGATGCTTTGTGTGGGTGCAGGCGGACATGTTTGGTATGGCAGACCACTGTAAACTCGGCGAAAACCTAAGTGATGAACGATAACTGGGACAAAATTTTGACTAAAAGTCGTCGAAAACCGAATTCAATGAAAACCAGGGCAAACGATAACCGAGATTCCACTGTACACCTACCATTCGACTTACGACTGAGCTTTGTTCCGATCAACCGGTTCTAAGTCAAAATGGACGCAAGTCGAACCTTTGAAAATTGCCGACATACTGGGTAGGGCATAATGTCAAACTTTTCCTATATAAACTACCTACATAGTACTGTAATGTAATGTACAATCATTATTTCATTCTTTTTACCATAATTTACTTCTATTGTTATATTTTAATTATTTATTTACTGTATATAATGTACATTGCATACAGTATCTTATGTTACTGTTATCTTTATGTATTGTCGACACAGTGGAATGGGAGAATACCACTGGTAGTGTCATCCTGCCAGAATGTAGTATAACCTATACCCTAAGTAAAGAGAAACAACTCTGGAACATATGTAATACGTAGCTGGCTGGCTGGCCAGGTGGGTGGGTGGGAGGCCAGGTGGGTGATTGGCTGACTGAATGTGGCTCGCTCTCTCTCTCTCTATCTCTCTCTGTATCTCTCTCTCTCAGGTACATGCAAGTAATCATACACAGTATAAATTACCTAGGATAACCCAAATAATCCAGACAAAGTGCTATACAGTGGATCTATGCTCCAGTGCCCTAAATTAATAATAATATTAATTATTATTATTATTATAATAATACATATGTACTAATATTAATATTATTATTATTAAACTATAATATAATAATCGTGTCCACTCATTACTTACCTTAAAATATCTGTAGTCTTAATGTAGAGTGAGAGGTGAGTAAACAAGATTAAATGAATAAACGAATGAGTGTGTAGAAGGTTGGCGAGTTATGTAAACAAATGTTGTTGTTGTTGCCAGCCCAGACACGAATGATTCCTGTTCACTCTGTCAAGCCGACCAGAAAAACATCTCATATTTGTTAATTTATATGTTTATATGTTATGTAGCATGTTTATTATAATTTTGAAAAAGAAATCATAGATGGATTAAGCAAAATGTCTATATTAACGTTTTATACACATTTAATGCGCCTCAGTGATTATTATTGTGTTATTATCATTATTAATATGGGGTCTTCAAGACCAATTACACTCTTAACCCTTTGAGGGTTTCGGCCGTACTAGTACGGCTTACGACCCAGGGTTTTTGACGTACTAGTACGCCTAAATTCTAGCGCCCTCAAATCTAGTGGGAGAAAGCTGGTAGGCCTACATATGAAAGAATGGGTCTATGTGGTCAGTGTGCACAGCATAAAAAAAATCCTGCAGCACACAGTGCATAACGAGAAAAAAAAAATTTGACCGCTTTTTTGGAATAAAACAGCGAATTTGCACTGTTTTTTCGTATGGTATTTATTGTTGTATTCTAGTTTTCTTGGTCTCATTTTATAGAATGGAAGACATATTACAGAAATTGAGATGATTTTGACTGGTTTTACAATGAAAAGTACCTTGAAATTGAGCTCAAAGTAGCAGAAATGTTCGATTTTTACCAAAATTCAAAAGTAAACAAATCATGCCAAGGTTCCAATACACGTCAACTGGTGAGTCTAATATTCTTTCGCAAGTGCGCCAATATTATTTATACCATTTTTTACACTAATGCAGTAGTCTGCATAGCGGTAAATCTTCTATTTTTTGCGAGAATAAAAATTCAAAGTGGAAAGCAAAAGAATATAAGAGGGGCCTTGAGACATGACTAATGAACAGAGGAAATGTCATTTTAGTGCCAGGAATGTCTTTCTTGTTTATTCTGGACCCTATTCGGAAATTGGTATCTTTTGAAATTTGTGTGAAATTGGCAAAATTGCTAAATTCTGACCACTGTACTGGATAGTTGAAATTGATAAATGGGTGGTTTCTTGCGCTCATTCGATAGAAAAAATGGAGTTCTAGCGAAATATTTATGTTTTTTGTCGACTAGTACAGTGGAATTGGCCGAAAATGGGGCTCAAAGTGGGCAAAATTGCCGATGCGTAAACATCGCTGAGACCGCTAACTTCGCGAGAGCATAATTCTGTAAGTTTTCCATCAAATTTCAAACTTTTGGTGTCATTATGATCGGGAAAAGATTCTCTATCTTTTTGTAAGAGAAAATTATTTTTTTTTTTTAAATTTGGTTGACCCTGAGAACGAGTCTCGGAGAGGGCCTGTCGACCCTCAAAGGGTTAATGAGTGGTTCTGAGACAGACAAGCAGACAGAAAGACAGACAGACACAGGTAGACAGACTGATACTCATGTAGACAGAAAGACAGACACACAAGTAGACAGACACACAGGTAGACAGAAAGACAGACACACAGGTAGACAGACAGATAAACAGACACAGAGATACAGGCAGACAGATACAGACACGTTTATGTGCAACAGTGAAAACAAACAGAGAGTTCGAGAGTAAGAGCCTTTCTTGCCACAATCTCCAGTGCAAGATTCAGACTTCATCTTAGGGGCCATGGTGAAATTTACTGTCCAGTTAGTACAGTTAATACAGTATGATGCTGCTGATAGGACAGGGTTACTCAAACTGATGCTGCCTGCATGACGCACTGCCACCGCGAGTATTGTCAAATATTGTACAGTGGTGTGCATCAGCCGGCTCAGTCCAGCTGCCAGATGCACGGTCGTAAGTCGAGTGGACGTATGTCGAGCAGGTCCTAAGTCGGATGGAAGGTGTATTTGTATTGTCCTATCATTATTAGCCTCCCCATACATTTTCCACTGTTTCTTAATACTGGTTGTTTTCTTTTGTTATTAGTAATAACATCAACAACCTGTAGTAACTATCTGGGTGGTAATAACAACCTGTATTAACAATCTGGGTGGTAATAACAACCTGTATTAACAATCTGGGTGGTAATAACAACAACCTGTATTAATAATCTGGGTGGTAATATAGATAACCTGTAGTAACTACTAACATCAACAACCTGTAACAACAACCTGTGTGGTCACAACTAGCATTAGGAGGTAGTAGCCTCCAGGTTCATCATTCCTAACACAAGAATTAATTTTTCATAACTCAAAATAAGAGAAGATGTATTGAGGTTGTGAAGAGCCATGACTACAAACACATTCAATTACAGTATTGGAAGTTGTCAACCAAAAGGCAGGGAACTCAAGTATTAACCCTTAAACTGTCCAAGCAGATCTACGTTCACATGCGTAGTGCTCCAAAAGTAGTTCTACATTTTTTATATATTTTCAAATACGTATAACAAAAAAAAAAAAAAGGTAGATCTAAGTTTTTTTACACGTTTTCAAATGTAAAAAAAAAAAAAAAGATGATCTACTTTTTTTACATACTTTCAAATGTTAAAAAAACGTAGATCTACGTTTGGACAGTTTAAGGGTTAAAACACTGAAACAGGAAACTTCGATCCTGTCTACTGGGCAGTTCAAGACATAAATGCTCATCAGCTGATATGTAAGTGCAAAGGCTCTCTAATTACAGAGCCTGAACACTGAACAAGAGTCCACATCCTAAATCACAGATTATCTTATGTTCATCACTGCTAAACAGTGAAATACAACCTTAACATCCTAAGCATTCTTGCATAACCACAAGTGAGCATATGGCCATTAACAATTTATAATTAAAGCCTCTCGTAACACATTGGTATATAGTCCTGCAGTGGTTGGTGCTTTTATTTAATAAATATATAAAAGACGGAAAGGTAACTGGAGATTGGCAAGGAGTCTGCATAGTTCCTCTGTATAAAAAAAAGGGGGACAAAGTGTAAGAATTATGGGGAGAGAAGCCTGTTGGGCATACTAGGTTAAGTGTATGGAAGAGTTTTTATTGAAAGGATTAAGGTTAAGACAAAGAGAAGGATTACTGATGAACAAGGAGACTTTCAGAAGGGTAGAGGATGTGAAGACCAAGTAAACAGTATTTAGATAAAGGTGGAGAGTTCTTGTTACATTCATGGATTTAGAAAAGGCATACGATAGGGTGGATAGAGGAACAATGTGGCAGATGTTGCAAGTGTATGGAATATATGTAAGTTACTGAAAGCAGTTAAGAGTTCTTACGAGGATAGTGAGGCTCAGGTTAGGGTTATGTAGGAGAGGGAGACTCTTTTCCAGTAAAAGTAGGCATTAGACAGAGATGTGTAATGTCACCATGATTGGTAGGTGAAAGGACACAAGTGCAACTAATGTGACATTTTATTGTGATAACGTTTTGCTCTCCAGGAGCTTTGTCAAGCCTTTACATACAACACATGGACACAGAGGGCTTTTTTTTTTTTTAACAAGTCGGCCGTCTCCCACCGAGGCAGGGAGACCCAAAAAGAAAGAAAATCCCCAAAAAGAAAATACTTTCATCATTCAACACTTTTACCTCACTCACACATAATCACTGTTTTTGCAGAGGTGCCCAGAATACAACAGTTTAGAAGTATATATGTATAAAGATACACAACATATCCCTCCAAACTGCCAATATCCCAAACCCCTCTTTTAAAGTGCAGGCACTGTACTTCCCATTTCCAGGACTCAAGTCCGGCTATAAAAAATAACCGGTTTCCCTGAATCCCTTCACTAAATATTACCCTGCTCACACTCCAACAGTTCGTCAGGTCCCAAATACCATTCGTCTCCATTCACTCCTATCTAATACGCTCACGCACGCTTGCTGGAAGTCCAAGGCCCTCGCCCACAAAACTTCCCTTACCCCTTCCTTCCAACCTTTGCGAGGATGACCCCTACCCCGCCTTCCTTCCCCTACAGATTTATACGCTCTCCATGTCATTCTACTTTGATCCATTCTCTCTAAATGACCAAACCACCTCAACAACCCCTCTTCAGCCCTCTGACTAATACTTTATTAACTCCACACCTTCTCCTAATTTCCACACTCCGAATTTTCTGCATAATAGTTACACCACACATTGCCCTTAGACAGGACATCTCCACTGCCTCCTCGCTGCAGCATTCACAACCCAAGCTTCACACCCATATAAGAGTGTTGGTACCACTATACTTTCATACATTCCCTTCTTTGCCTCCATAGATAATGTTCTTTGTCTCCACACATACCTCAATGCCCCACTCACCTTTTTTCCCCTCATCAATTCTATGATTAACCTCATCCTTCATAAATCCATCCGCTGATATGTCAACTCCCAAATAGTATCTGAAAACATTCACTTCTTCCCTACTCCTCCTCTCCAATTTGATATTCAATTTTTCTTTATCTAAATCATTTGATACCCACATTACCTTACTGTTTTCTATGTTCGCTTTCAACTTTCTACCTTTACACACACTCCCAAATTCATCCACTAACCTCTGCAATTTTTCTTTAGAATCACCCATCAGCAAAAAGTAACTGTGTCACTTCCCATTTTGTATTTTATTCCCCATAATTTAATCCCACCCCTCTCTCGAACACCATAGCATTTACTTCTTCTACAACTCCATCTATAAATATATTAAACAACCATGGTGACATTACACATCCCTGTCTAAGACCAACTTTTACCGGCAAGTAGTCTCCCTCTCTTCTACACACCCTAATCTGAGCCTCACTGTCCTCATAAAAACTCTTTACAGCATTTAGTAACTTACCACCTATTCCATACACTTGCAACATCTGCCACATTGCTTCCCTATCCACTCCATCATATGCCTTTTCTAAATCCATAAATGCAATAAAAACTTCCCTACCTTTATCTAAATACTGTTCACATATATGCTTCAATGTAAACACCTGATCTAAACATCTCTACCCACTCTAAAACCTCCTTGCTCATCCGCAATCCAACATTCTGTCTTACCTCTAATTCTTTCAATAATAACCCTACCATACACTTTTCCTGGTATACTCAGTAAACTAATTCCTCTATAATTTTTACAATCTCTTTTGTCCCCCTTCCCTTTATATAAAGGAACTATACATGCTCTCTGCCAATCCTTAGGTACCTTCCTTTCTTTCATACATTTATTAAACAAAAATACCAACCACTCCAGCACTATATCCCCCCCTGCTTTACCTCCTTTCATTCTACATAATGCCTCACGCATCTCCCCCACACTTACATCATGCTCTTCTTCACTCCTAAAAGATGGTATACCTTCCTGGCCAGTGCATGAAATTACCGCCTCCCTTTCTTCGTCGACATTTAAAAGTTCCTCAAAGTATTCTCACCATCTACCCAATACCTCCATTTCCACATCTACTAACTCTCCTACTCTGTTTTTAAATGACATATCCATTTGTTCCTTAGGCTTTCTTAACTTGTTTAACTCACTCCAAAATTTTTTCTTATTTTCATTAAAATTTCTTGACAGTGCCTCTCCCACTCTATCATCTGCTCTCCTTTTGCACTCTCTCACCACTCTCTTCATCTTCCTTTTACTCTCTATATACTCTACTCTTCTTATAACACTTCTGCTTTGTAAAAACATCTCATAAGCTACCTTTTTCTCTTTTATCACACCCTTTACTTCATCATCCCACCAATCACTCCTCTTTCCTCCTATAACCACAAACATCTGCCCCACATTCTAATAGTGCATTTTTAAAACTATTCCAACCCTCTTCAACCCCCCCACTACTCATACTTGCACCAGCCCACCTTTCTGCTAATAGTTGCTTATATCTCACCCGAACTTCCTCCTCCCTTAGTTTATACACTTTCACCTCTCTCTTACTTGTTGTTGCCATTTTCTTCTTGTCCCATCTACCTCTTACTCTAACTGTAGCTACAACTAGATAATGATCTATAAACGTGTGCATCCTTAAGCCTACCCATCAACCTTTTACCCACCAATACATAATCTAACAAACTACTTTCATTACGTGCTATATCATACCTTGTATATTTATTTATCCTCTTCTTCATAAAATATGTATGACTTATTACCAAACCTCTTTCTGCACATAGCTCAATTAAAGGCTCCCCCTGGCACCCCAAATTTACCTACTACTCACTCCACAACATTTTTACCCACTTTTGCATTGAAATCCCCAACTACAAGTACTCTCACACTTGGTTCAAAACTCCCCATGCATTCACTCAACATTTCCCAAAATCTCCCTCTCTCCTCTACACTTCTCTCTTCTCCAGGTGCATATATGTTTACTATAACCCACATTTCACATCCAACCTTTATTTTACTACACATAATCCTTGAATTAATACATTTATATTCCTTCTTTTCTTGCCATAGCTTATCCCTCATCATCTATAATTTCCTCACTAACAGAACACAGAGTAGTAGTCAACAGAGTAAAGTCCGAGGCAGCTACGGTGAAAAGCTCTGTTCCACAAGGCACAGTACTCGCTCCCATCTTGTTCCTCATCCTCATATCTGACATAGACAAGGATGTCAGCCACAGCACCGTGTCTTCCTTTGCAGATGACACCCGAATCTGCATGACAGTGTTTTCCATTGCAGACACTGCAAGGCTCCAGGCGGACATCAACCAAATCTTTCAGTGGGCTGCAGAAAACAATATGAAGTTCAACGATGAGAAATTTCAATTACTCAGATATGGTAAACATGAGGAAATTAAATCTTCATCGGAGTACAAAACAAATTCTGGCCACAAATTAGAGCGAAACACCAACGTCAAAGACCTGGGAGTGATCATGTCGGAGGATCTTACCTTCAAGGACCATAACATTGTATCAATCGTATCTGCTAGAAAAATGACAGGATAGATAATGAGAACCTTCAAAACTAGGGAGGCCAAGCCCATGATGACACTCTTCAGGTCACTTGTTCTATCTAGGCTGGAATATTGCTGCACGCTAACAGCACCTTTCAAGGCAGGTGAAATTGCTGACCTAGAAAATGTACAGAGAACCTTCACGGCGCGCATAACGGAGATAAAACACCTCAATTATTGGGAGCGCTTGAGGTTCCTAAACCTGTATTCCCTGGAATGCAGGCAGGAGAGATACATGATTATATACACCTGGAAAATCCTAGAGGGACTAGTACCGAACTTGCACACGAAAATCACTCACTACGAAAGCAAAAGATTTGGCAGACGATGCAACATCCCCCTAATGAAAAGCAGGGGTGTCACTAGCACGTTAAGTGACCATACAATAAGTGTCAGGGGCCCGAGACTGTTCAACTGCCTCCCAGCATACATAAGGGGGATTACCAACAGATCCCTGGCAGTCTTCAAGCTGGCACTGGACATGCACCTAAAGTCGGTTCCAGACCAGCCGGGCTGTGGCTCGTACATTGGTTTGCGTGCAGCCAGCAGTAACAGCCTGGTTGATCAGGCTCTGATCCACCAGGAGGCCTGGTCACAGACCGGGCCGCGGGGGCGTTGACCCCCAGAACTCACTCCAGGCAAACTCGACATTATTGCTACTCCTTCTTTAGCTCTAACTCTATTTAAAACCCCTGACCTAATCCCATTTATTCCTCTCCACTAAAACTCTCCCACTCCCTTCAGCTTTGTTTCACTTAAAGCCAGGACATCCAGCTTCTCATTCATAACATCCACAATAATCTCTTTCTTATCATTCGCACAACATCCACACACATTCAGACTTCCCACTTGGAAAATTTTCTTCTTATTCTTTTTAGTAATTATTACAGGAAAAGGGGTTACTAGCCCAATGTTCTTGGCATTTTAGTTGACTTTTACAACATGCATGGCTTATGGAGGAAAGATTCTTATTCCACTTCCCCATGGAAATAAAAGGAAAAGTAATAAGAAACAAGAACTATTAAGATAAAATCTAAGAAAACTCAGATGAGTGTGTATAAATGTGTACATGTATGTGTAGTGTGACCTAAGTGTAAGTAGAAGTAGCAAGACGTACCTGTAATCTTGCATATTTATGAGACAGACAAAAGACACCAGCAATCCTACCATCATGTAAAACAATTACAGGCTTTCGTTTTACACTCACTTGGCAGGACGGTAGTACCTCCCTTGGTGGTTGCTGTTTACCAATCTACTATATACGTATATAGGCTTAGAGTGAAGTGTAAGGCACAATATAATCATTGTAGAAATAGTAGTAGTTATAATGGTGGCAGCGGCAGCAGCAGCAGCGGTGGTGGTAGTATTGGTGGTGGTAGTAGTGGTGGTAGTAGGGGTGGTGGGTGGTGGTAGTAGGGGTGGTGGGTGGTGGTGGTAGTGGTGGTGGTGGTAGTGGTGGTGGTGGTAGTGGTGGTGGTGGTAGTGGTAGTATTGGTGGTAGTAGTGGTGGTGGTGGTGGTGGTAGTGGTAGGGGTGGTAGGGGTGGTAGGGGTGGTGGTGGTGGTAGTGGTGGTAGTGGTAGTATTGGTGGTAGTAGTAGTGATGGTAGTGGTGGTAGTGGTGGTAGGGGTGTTAGGGGGGTGGTGGTGGTGGGGGTGGTGGTGGTAGTGGTGGTGGTGGTAGTAGTAGTGGCGGTGGTGGTGGTAGTAGTAGTAGTGGTGGTGGTGGTGGTAGTAGTAGTAGTGGTGGTGGTGGTAGTGGTAGTAGTAGTAGTGGTGGTGGTGGTAGTGGTAGTAGTAGTGGTGGTAGTGGTAGTAGTAGTAGTGGTGGTGGTGGTAGTGGTAGTAGTAGTAGTGGTGGTGGTGGTAGTGGTAGTAGTGGTGGTGGTGGTAGTAGTGGTGGTGGTGGTGGTGGTAGTGGTGGTGGTGGTGGTAGTAGTAGTGGCGGTGGTGGTGGTAGTAGTAGTAGTGGTGGTGGTGGTGGTAGTGGTAGTAGTGGTGGTGGTTGTGGTGGTAGTAGTAGTGGTGGTGGTGGTAGTGGTAGTCGTAGTGGTGGTAGTGGTAGTAGTGGTGGTGGTGGTAGTGGTAGTGGTAGTGGTAGTGGTGGTGGTGGTAGTAGTGGTGGTGGTGGTGGTGGTGGTGGTGGTGGTGGTGGTGGTGGTGGCGGTGGCGGTGGCGGCGGCGGCGGCGGCGGCGGCGGCGGCGGCGGCGGCGGCGGCGGCGGCGGCGGCGGCGGCGCACTATATACAAAACTCAAGAGGGTCACCAAATAAAACGTAAGAAACATGTAAAAGACCTAGGAATAATTATGTCAGCGGACCTTTCACCATAACAAGACAAAGATCACGACAGCCAGGAAGATGACGGGGTGGGTATTGAGAACTTTCAAAACAAGGGAAACAATGCCGATGGTGACACTCTTCAAATTGTTAGTGCTCCCTCACTTAGAATATTGCTCAGTGCTGGTGGCCCCGTTCAGGGCAGGAGAAATATCGGAGCTGGAACAAATACAGAGATCGTTTACGGCTCACATTGAGCCAGTAAAGCAATTAAACTACTGGGAACGCCTGCAAGTCTTGAACATGTACTCACTGGAGCGGAGGAGAGAGAGGTACATGATAATATATACCTGGAAGGTACTCGAGGGTTTGGTCCCAAATCTGCACACTGCCATAACATACTGGAGTGAGAGATATGGGGAAGTGTAAAATAAACCCAGTGAGGAGCAGGGGTGTGGTGGGGACAATAAGGGAACACTGTATCAACATCTGGGGTCCCAGACTTTTCAACATCTTACCAGAAGATATCAGAAGCACTGCTGGAACAAGTGTTGAAGCTTTCAAGAAGAAACTAGACAAGTATCTTCACCAGGTGCCAGATCAACCAGGCTGTGATGGATATGTGGGGCAGCGGGCCTCCAGCAGCAACAGCCTGGTTGACCAGGCGAGCACCAGACGAGCCTGGCCCATGGCCGGGCTCAGAGAGTAGATATACTCTCGAAATTCTTCAAAGGTATATCAAAGGTAAGGTATATCCCTAGTCACAAGGGAAATTTTCCTGGAATGGTTTAATGAAATGTTTGGCCCCAGTGTGAAAAAATACCTCCTGGATAAGAAATTGCCACTCCAGTGCCTCCTGTTAATGGACAATGCTCCTGCTCATCCTCCAGACTTGGAAGACCAAATGTCTAAGGAATTCAGTTTTGTAACAGTGAAGTTTTTGCCTCCTAACACCACTCCTCTCCTCCAGCCCATGGACCAGCAGATCATTGCAAACTTCAAAAAACTGTACACCAAAGCAATGTTTCAAAGGTGCTTTGACATAACCTTAGACTCTAAATTGACCCTAAGAGAGTTCTGGAAGAATCACTTCAATATCTTCCACTGCATAGGCCTTATAGATAAGGCTTGGCAGGGAGTGATTTCCTGGGCAATGAACTCTGCTTGGAGAAAATTGTGGCCAGATTGTGTTCAAAAGAAGAATTTTGAAGGGTTTGAGGCTGATCCTGTCGACCCTATGCCTGTTGTGCAATCAATTGTGGCATTGGGGAATTCCATGGGGTTGGATGTGAGTTTGGAGGATGTGGAAGAGTTGGTGGAGGACCACAATGAAGATGAGCTGCAAGAGCTTCATCTGCAACAGCAACAGACCACAGCTGAGGAAATTGCTTCAGAGGAGGAGGAAGAGAGATGGAAGGTGCCATCTTCCAAGATTAAGGAGATCTGTGCAATGTGGACTTCAGTGCATTCATCTGTGGAGGAACATCACCCTGAGAAAGCTGTTGCAATCCATGCTGGCGACTTTTACAATGACAATGCCATGTCCCATTTTAGGCAAATCTTAAAGAGACGCCAGAAACAGACCTTTCTGGACAGATATGTTGTGTGACAGGGGTCCAGCGACTCTCAAGCTGGTCCTAGTGATAGTAAAAAACAAAGGAGGGAAGTGACCCCAGATAAGGACTTGGTACCTAGAGTCTCCATGGAGGGGGATTCCCCTTCCAAACAATAACCTATCTTTCCTCTCCCTTCCTCCCTACCTTCCTTCCAGCAACAACAGCCTTCAACAAAGGTAAGAGTCATGTTTAATGTTTATTCTTTTGTGCATGTAAATGTATATTTAAGGTAAAAAAAAAATTTTTGGGTCTATACTTCTGGGTGTCTGGAACAGATTAATTCCATTTACATTATTTCTTATGGGGAAAATGGTTTTGGTTTTGGCCGATTTCAGTTTTGGCCTATGGCTCTGGAATGGATTAAACACGAAAACCAAGAGGCCACTGAAGTAGTACTAGTAGGAGTAGTAGTAGTAATACAATTGGTAGTAATAATACAACTGGTAGTAGTAATACAAGTAGTAGTAGTAGTAGTAATACAAGTGATAGTAGCAGTAGTGGTAATACAAGTGATAGTAGCAGTAGTGGTAATACAAGTGATAGTAGTAGTAGTGGTAATACAAGTGATAGTAGTGGTAATACAAGTGATAGTAGCAGAAGTGGTAATACAAGTGATAGCAGTAGTAGTGGTAATACAAGTGATAGCAGTAGTAGTGGTAATACAAGTGATAGCAGTAGTAGTGGTAATACAAGTGATAGTAGTAGTAATACAAGTGATAGTAGTAGTAGTAATACAAGTGGTAGTAGTAGTAGTGGTGGTAATACAAATGATAGTAATAGTAGTGGTAATACAAGTGATAGTAGTAGTAATGGTAATACAAGTGGTGGTAGTAGTAGTAGTAGTAGTAGTAATACAAGTGGTGGTAGTAGTAGTAGTAATGCAAGTGATAGTAGTAGTAGTAGTAGTAATACAAGTGATAGTAGTAATACAAGAGGTAATAGCGGTAATACAAGTGGTGGTAGTGGTAATACAAGTGGTAGTAGTGGTAATACAAGTGGTAGTAGTGGTAATACAGTGGTAGTAGTGGTAATACATGTGGTAGTAGTGGTAATACAAGTGGTAGTAGTGGTAATACATGTGGTAGTAATGGTAATACATGTGGTAGTAGTGGTAATACATGTGGTAGTAGTGGTAATACATGTGGTAGTAGTAGTGGTAATACATGTGGTAGTAGTAGTGGTAATACATGTGATAGTAGTGGAAATACATGTGGTAGTAGTGGTAATACATGTGGTAGTAATAGTCGACTTGCTTGGGTAGCATTAAAATGGGTTGGGCAAATAATTATGGTAGTGGGTTGGATTTCAGGCCTGTTTCAGCATTCCCTCCTCTTTTATGTTCTTATGTATTATCAGCAGCAGAAACTAAGTGATGGCAGGGTTTCTGAAACAGGCTTTCTGAAATCCAACCCACTAACATAATTATTTGCTCAACCCATTTTAATGTTACCCAAGCAAGTCGACTATTACTAAAACATGTATTACTACTACCACAAGTATTACAACTACTACAGGTTGGCCATCACTAATCCGGCATCACTGGGGCCTGTAGTGTGCCAGATTAGCGAGTTCGCTGGATTACAGAGTGGTTAGGTTAAAATACACTTAATTAACCTATCAATAGAGACCTTCTGCATCTTCCTCATTTTCATCACTGCTTTCTCCTCCGCTGGTTTGTTCCTGTGGATTTACAACCAGCTGCACAATTTCTGATTCAGTATAATGATGAAATTTGAGTCAGTTTAATGATCTGAGTTAGTATAATGATGAAATTTGAGTCAGTTTAATGATCCGAGTTAGTATAATGATGAAATTTCAAACTATGCTAGCCGAAATTAGTGCCGGATTACTGATGGAACCGGATAAGTGATTGCTAGATTAGTGATGGCCGACTTCAAAAATAAATAAACACACACACACACACACTAACCACAATCTTCAACACATCCCTTGAAACTGGGCAACTACCTGAGGTATGGAAGACGGCAAATGTAGTCCCCATTTTTAAGAAAGGAGACAGAAACGAGGCACTAAGCTACAGACCAGTGTCGCTGACGTGTTTAGTATGCAAAGTTCATGGAGAAGATTATCAGGAGGAGAGTGGTGGAGCACCTGGAATGGAACAAGATTATAAATGACACCCAGCAAGGATTCATGGAAGGCAAATCCTGTTTCACAAATCTTCTGGAGCTTTATGACAAAGTAACAGAAGTAAGACACGAGAGAGAGGGGTGGGTCGATTGCATTTTCCTGGACTGCAGAAATTCCTTCGACACAGTTCCTCACAAGAGATTAGTGCAGAAGCTGGAGGATCAGGCACGTATAACAGGAAGGGCACTGCAATGGATCAGAGAATACCTGACAGGGAGGCAATGAGTCATGGTACATGATGAGGCATCACAGTGGGCGCCTGTGACGAGTGGGGTCCCACAGGGGTCAGTCCTAGGACAAGTGCTATTTTTGGTATATGTGAATGACATGATGGAAGGGATAGACTCTGTAGTGTCCCTGTTTGCAGATGATGTGAAGTTAATGAGAATTAAATCAGAAGAGGATCAAGCAGGACTACAAAGAGACCTGGACAGGTTGGACATGTGGTCCAGCAACTTGTTTCTCGAATTCAACCCCGCCAAATGCAATTCATGAAGATTGGGGAAGGGCAAAGAAGACAGCAGACAGACTATAGGCTAGGCGGACAAAGACTGCAAATCTCACTCAAAGAGAGAGATCTTGGGGTGACCATAACACTGAGCACGTCTCCGGAGGCACACATCAATCAGATAACTGCAGCAGCATATGGGCGCCTGGCAAACCTGAGAATAGCATTCTGATACCTTAGCAGAAAATTGTCCAAGACACTGTACACTGTGTACGTCAGGCCCATACTGGAGTATGCAGCACCAGTTTGGAACCCACACCTGGTCAAGCACGTCAAGAAATTAGATAAAGTACAAAGATTTGCAACAAGGTTAATTCTGGAGCTCAGGGGAATGTCCTACAAAGAAAGGTTGAGAGAAATTGGTCTGACGGCACTGGAGGACAGGAGGGTCAGGGGAGACATGATAATGACATACAAAATACTGTGTGGAATAGAGAAGGTGGACATAAGACAGGATGCTCCAGAGAGGGGACACAGAAACAAGGGGTCACAATTGGAAGCTGAAGACTCAGATGAGTCAGAGGGATGTTAGGAAGTATTTCTTCGGTCATAAAGTTATCAGGAAGTGGAATAGCCTAGCAAGTGATGTAGTGGAGGCAGGAACCATACATAGCTTTAAGACGAGGTATGACAAAGCTCAGAGAGCAGAAAGAGGACCTAGTAGCGATCAGTGAAGAGGTGGGGGCCAGGAGCCGAGTCTTGACCGCTGCAACCACAATTAGGCGAGTACGTACGTACGTGCACACACACACACACACACACTCTCTTTCTCTCTTTTTTTATTATCTGATCAACTATAACGTTGGCATCATAATGCCGTACGAATGTGTTCCATACTCGAGTCATCCTGGGGATAAATTATCTCAGATGAAGTGATGTTCTGGAGAATGGTACAGCCAGAGTGAAGTTGCTGCTTTCTGCCCATCTTGTGGTATAGAAGCTTGCTTCACGCTGTCCTCGAAATGGATCCAAGTGTGGTACTTTGACAATACTGGCCTTGTACATAATAGTAAGGCCACCCACTTCCCTCCTGTGTTGAAGGCTCTGCTGAAATGACAGATCTATCTAGGATTGGTCCAGGCGAGAAATGAGACGTCTTACTCTGTTCTCTACTCTGTCAAGCAGTCGCAGATGAGAAGGGGGGCAGGCGAACCAAGAAAGTGGAGCATACTCAAGGTGTTAGCGTACTTGTGCCTCATACAAAATCTTGCAACCCCTGCTGTCAAGCAGATGCGAGATACGGCGAAGTGCTGTAAGCTTCTTAACTGCCTTGTTTGCAAGATTTACAATGTGGTTTTTTTCATGATCAGTTTGGAGTCAAATTTCACCCCAAGGATATCAACTTCTTCCCCAGGTGCCAACACCCTCCCATTCATCCTTACTACTGCACCGGCATTACCATCGTGGTGCCTAGAGATCATCATCATTTGTGTTTTCTTAGGTGCAAATGTTACTTGCCATCTATTTCCCCAAGCTGATATAGCTCTTAGCTGGTGATTGATGTAGCTTAGAGAAAAGTGTAGAGGAGATATATAGATTGATTTTGGGAAATGTTGAGTGTGTGGGGAGTTTTGAACCAAGTGAGAGAGTACTTGTGGTTGGGGATTTCAATGCTAAAGTGGATAAAAATGTTGTGGAGGGAGTAGTAGGTAAAGTTGGGGTGCCAGGGGTAAATGAAAATGGGAAACCTTTAATTGAGCTATGTGTAGAAAGAGGTTTGGTAATAATACATATTTTATGAAAAAGAGGATAAATGAGTACAACATATGATATAGCATGTAATGAAAGTAGTTTGTTAGATAATGTATTGGTGGATAAAAGATTGATGGGTAGGCTTCAGGATGTACATGTTTGTAGAGAGGCAACTGATATATCGGATCATTTAGTTGTAGCTACAGTTAGAGTAAGAGGTAGATGGAACAAAAGGAAAATGGCAACAAGTAAGAGAGGTAAAAGTGTATAAACCTAGGGAGGAGGAAGTTAGGGTGTGATATAAGCAACTATTGGCAGAAAAGTGGGCTAGTGCAAGTATGAGTAGTGAGGGGGGGGGGGTAAAGAGGGTTGGAATAGTTTAAAAAATTGCAGTATTAGAATGTGGGGTACAAGTTTGTAGTTATAGGAGGGTGGGTGCAGGAGAAAAGAGGAGTGATTGGTGGAATGATGAAGTAAAGGGTGTGATAAAAGAGAAAAAGGTAGCAAAAAAAATATTTACCAAAAAATCATATATGGCAAGCCCAGGCCAGGTACTGGAAGTCACTTACTTTGTCTGACATTTTTGGGTTACCCTAGGTTCTCTATACATACACTATGTATGATAATCTATGTAACTGTATTTGTGTATACCTGAATAAACTTACTTACTTCTAGTCTGTCAACTGAGTACAAGAAACAGCCCATTCACTTATTTCAACTACCCAATAAAGTGGTCAGAAATTGGCAATTTGGCCAATTTCACACAAATTTCAACAGATGCCAATTTCAAAATAGGGTCCAGAATAAACAATGCAGACATTCCTGGCACTAAAATAACATTTTCTCTGTTAACTAGTCACGGCTACAGGCCCCTCTTATATTACTCTTGGTTAGCATTTGGAATTTTTATCCACAAAAAAATAGAAGATTTACTGTTATGCAGACTGCTGCATTATTGTAATAATTGTATAAATAATGTCAACGCATTCTTGACTCTGTATTGGAATTTGGACTGGCAGGCGGACAGGTATTGGACGGTGACGTCATTTGCTTACTCTTGAGCTTCGCTAAAGAATAGAACATTTCTGCTACTGTGAGCGTAATTTCAAGGTACTTTTCGTCATGAAAGCAATCAAAATCATATCTATTTCTGTAATATATCTTTCATTCTATGTAATGAGACCGAAAAAATGAGAATATAACCATAAAAACATACAAAAATATACCGCTAAGCGGCCACTAATGGCTGAGAAGTGAACTCCGCTATTTATGGTCTGATTTCTTTCATTTTTGGTGTACGTTAAGAAGTATCTTTTCATCATACGTTGCCCAAGTTTCAATAAGATAACCCAACAAACAACTGAGAAAATATAATAATAATAATAATAATAATAATAATAATAATAATAATAATAATATCTTCATTTGCTACATGTACATGTACAAGGTATACAGACATAGCTGACATCAGTGACATACTACTATATAGAATGCCACTTGTTATGCAGAATATTTCAAGAAAATTAGGTCAGTGTCCCAGGATAACACCCACACTAGTTGGCTAACACCCAGGTACCCATTTACTGATGGGTAAACATAGACAACACGCCTAATGTTTCTACCCTGGCTGGGAATCGAATATTTACCAAAAATCATATATGGCTAACCCAAGCCAGGTCTAGAAATAAGCCATGTTGACTTTTTTGAGTCATCCTAGGCTCTCTACACATATGCTGCTATGTGTGATAATCTATATAGAGAAAATAACTTTTTTGTTTCAGGTTTATGGTGCAGTACAAGTGTATATATCACAGTTAGCCCTGTGCTATACTCTGTTTTCTCTAATATAAGCCCCCAAGACAGGGATAGGAGAATGGTATTTGTATACCAAATCCTCTTCATACCTCCGCTGAACTGCTCGGTGTTATGCCAAATATTATTTATTCTGGAGTATTTAACATGTTTTATGTTATTTATATTGTTTATTATGTCATATTAGATCAGTTGTGATAGACTAATAAGCTGTAGTGTTGATATTAGCGTAATAATAAAACATATTCTCCTGCATCATGAGACTGAGCTCATGGCAACCGACAGTGGCTTCTAAGCCACCTTATCTTTAATGGACAATGTACTGTGTTGGTGCTTTACATAATGAGAAGCATTTCTTTTATTCATTGGAACCATGGCTAGGGCTAAAAGTAAGCAGGTTAAAACAATAAATGGAGAAAAAGAAATTGGAATGACTTCTGCAGCAAATAGCGCCACAAAACAGTAGCAGCAGGTTGGTGTGGCCACCCTGGAAATTTGAAATTAGCCAAAATTAGTGCCGAATAACTGAAGGAACCGAATAACTGATTGCCGGATTTGTGATGGGGGACCTGTAGTAGTATGTCACTGATGTCTACTAGGCCTGTATACCTTGTACCTGTACGTGTAGTAAATAAAGATATTATTATTATTATTATTATTATTATATTATTTTCTCAGTTGTTTGTTGGGTTATCTTACTGAAACTTGGGCAATGTATGATGGAAAGATACTTCTTAACGTACACCAAAAATGAAAAATCAGACCATAAATAGCAGAGTTCACTTCTCAGCCATTAGTAGCCGCATAACGGTATATTTTTGTATGGTTTTTATGGTTACATTCTCATTTTTTTGGTCTCATTTCAAAGAATGAAAGATATATTACAGAAATAGATATGATTTTGATTGCTTTCATGACGAAAAGTACCTTGAAATTACGCTCACAGTAGCGAAAATGTTCTATTCTTTAGCGAAGCTCAAGACTAAACAATACCCGTCTGCCTGCCAGTCCAAATTCCAATATGCAGTCAAAAATGGGTTGACATTATTTATACAATTATTACAATAATGCAGCAGTCTGCATAACAGTAAATCTTCTATTTTTTTGTAAATAAAAATTACAAATGGTAAGCAAGAGTAATATAAGAGGGGCCTGTAGCCGTGACTAATGAACCGAGAAAATGTTATTTTAGTGCCAGGAATGTCTACATTGTTTATTCTAGACCCTATTTTGAAACTGGCATCTGTTGAAATTTGTGTGAAATTGCCAATTTCTGACCACTTTATTGGGTAGCTGAAATAAGTGCATTGGCAATTTCTTGCACTCAGTTGACAGACTAGAAGTAAATAAGTTTATTCAGGAATACACAAATACAGTTACATAGATTATCATACATAGCAGTGTATGTATAGAGAACCTAGGATTACCCAAAAAAGTCAGACAAAGTGACTTATTTCCAGTACCTGGCTTGGGCATGCCATATATGATTTTTGGTAAATATTTTTTTTTTCTCGGTTGTTTGTTGGGCTATCTCATTGAAACTTGGGCAATGTATGATGAAAAGATGCTTCTTAACGTACAACAAAAATAAAAAAGACGGACAATAAATAAGGGAGTTCACTTCTTAGCCATTAGCTGCCTCTTTGCAGTATATTTTCATATGGTTTTTATGGTTGTATTCTCATTTTTTTGGACTCATTTGATAGAATGGAAGACATATTACAGAAATAGACATGATTTTGATTGTTTTCATGACGAAAAGTACCTTGAAATTGAGCTCAAAGTAGCGGAAATGTTCGATTTCTGCCGATGTTCAATGAACTTTGTGCAAGTCAAGTTGGTTAATTTTATTAAGTGTATTCTAACCTAACCACTCTGTAATCTGGTAAACTCAGTAATCTGGCACACTACAGGTCCCAATGATGCTGGATTTGTGATGGAGGACCTGTACATGGGTGAGTGTGGGTGGGTGTAGGCATGGGCCAGTATGCCTGCTGCAGTGTTCCTTCCTTCTTATGTTCTTATGTAATTGGCTGGCTGGCTGGCTTTGGCTGTCCTGTCTGTCTATATCTCTGCCTATCTATGTCTCTATGTCTGTATCTGCCTATCTGTCTATAATTACTGGCTGTCACTTGTTATCTGACCCTTCTCATAACACCATTCTTCAAGGAGTTTCATACTCCAGTGTGTCTAAAACATTGCTGGAATCTATAAATACTTTGTATATATTTCTAGGCAATAGTAGTAGGTTGGTAGACAGCAACCGCCTAGGGAGGTACTACCGTCCTGCCAAGTGAGTGTAAAACGAAAGCCTGTAATTGTTTTACATGATGGTATGATTGCTGGTGTCTTTTGTCTGTCTCATAAATATGCAAGATTACAAGTATGTCCTGCTACTTCTACTTACACTTAGGTCACACTACACATACATGTACACGTTTATTTATACACATTCATCTGAGTTTTCTTTGATTTTATCTTAATAGTTCTTGGTCTTATTACTTTTCTTTTTATATCCATGGGGAAGTGGAATAAGAATCTTTCCTCCGTAAGCCATGCGTGTTGTAAAAGTCAACTAAAATGCCGGGAACAATGGGCTAGTAACCCCTTTTCCTGTAAAGATTACTAAAAGGAATAAGAAGAAGAAAATTGTCAAAGTGGGAAGTCTGAATGAGCGTGGATGTTGTGCAAATGATAAGAAAGAGATGATTGTGGATGTTATGAATGAGAAGCTGGATGTCCTGGCTTTAAATGAAACAAAGCTGAAGGGGGTGGGAGAGTTTCAGTGGAGAGGAATAAATGGGATTAGGTCAGGGGTATCAAATAGAGTTAGAGCTAAAGAAGGAGTAGCGATTATGTTCAAGGATAAGCTATGGAAGGAAAAGAAGGACTATAAATGTATTAATTCAAGGATTATGTGAAGTAAAATAAAGGTTGGATGTGAAAAGTGGGTTATAGTAAGCGTATATGCACCTGGAGAAGAAAGAAGTGTAGACGTGAGAAAGAGATTTTGAGAAATGTTGAGTGAATGCATGGGGAGTTTTGAACCAAGTGTGAGAGTACTTGTGGTTGGGGATTTCAATGCTAAAGTGGGTAAAAATGTTATGGAAGGAGTAGTAGGTAAATTTGGGGTGCCAGGGGTAAATGTAAATGGGGAGCCTTTAATTGAGCTATGTGTAGAAAGAGATTTGGTAATAAGTAATACATATCTTATGAAAAAGAGGATAAATAAATATACAAGGTATGATGTAGCACGTAATGAAAGTAGTTTGTTAGATTACGTATTGGTGGATAAAAGGTTGATGGGTAGGCTCCAGGATGTACACGTTCATAGAGGGGCAACTGATATATCGGACCATTATTTAGTTGTAGCTACAGTTAGAGTAAGAGGTAGATGGGATAAGCGGAAGGTGGCAACAACAAGTAAGAGAGAGGTGAAAGTGTATAAACTAAGGGAGGAGGAAGTTCAGGTGAGATATAAACGACTATTGGCAGAAAGGTGGGCTAGTGCAAAGATGAGTAGTGGGGGGAAGGGGGTTGAAGAGGGTTGGAATAGTTTTAAAAATGCAGTATTAGAATGTGGGGCAGAAGTTTGAGGTTATAGGAGGGTGGGGGCAGGAGGAAAGAGGAGTGATTGGTGGAATGATGAAGTAAAGGGTGTGATAAAAGAGAAAAAGGTAGCTTATGAGAGGTTTTTACAAAGAAGTGTTATAAGAAGAGCAGAGTATATGGAGAGTAAAAGAAAGGTGAAGAGAGTGGTGAGAGAGTGCAAAAGGAGAGCAGATGATAGAGTGGGAGAGGCACTGTCAAGAAATTTTAATGAAAATAAGAAAAAATTTTGGAGTGAGTTAAACAAGTTAAGAAAGCCTAGGGAACGTATGGATTTGTCAGTTAAAAACAGAGTAGGGGAGTTAGTAGACGGGGAGATGGAGGTATTAGGTAGATGGCGAGAATATTTTGAGGAACTTTTAAATGTTGAGGAAGAAAGGGAGGCAGTAATTTCATGCACTGGCCAGGGAGGTATACCATCTTTTAGGAGTGAAGAAGAGCAGAATGTAAGTGTGGGGGAGGTACGTGAGGAATTACGTAGAATGAAAGGAGGTAAAGCAGCTGGAACTGATGGAATCACGACAGAAATGTTAAAAGCAGGGGGGATATAGTGTTGGAGTGGTTCGTACTTTTGTTTAATAAATGTATGAAAGAGGGGAAGGTACCTAGAGATTGGCGGAGAGCATGTATAGTCCCTTTATATAACGGGAAGGGGGACAAAAGAGATTGTAAAAATCATAGAGGAATAAGTTTACTGAGTATACCAAGAAAAGTGTACGGTAGGGTTATAATTGAAAGAATTAGAGGTAAGACAGAATGTAGGATTGCGGATGAGCAAGGAGGTTTCAGAGTGAGTAGGGGATGTGTAGATCAAGTGTTTACATTGAAGCATATATGTGAACAGTATTTAGATAAGGGTAGGGAAGCTTTTATTGCATTTATGGATTTAGAAAAGGCATATGATAGTGTGGATAGGGGAGCAATGTGGCAGATGTTGCAAGTACAGTGGACCCCCGGTATTTGATATTAATCCATTCCTGAGAGCTCATCGAATACCGAAAATATCGAAAAGCGAATCAATTTTTCCCGTAAGAAATAATGGAAATCAAATTAATCCGTGCAAGACACCCAAAAGTATGAAAAAAAAATTTTTTTACCACATGAAATATTAATTTTAATACACACAAACTGAAGAAGACTTGCACAGTTACATGACACTTACCTTTATTGAAGATCTGGTGATGATTGATGGGATGGGAGGAGGGAAGAGTGTGGATGGTGTTAGTGTTTAGAAGGGGAATCCCCTTCCATTAGGACTTGAGGTAGCAAGTCCTTTTCCAGGGTTACTTCCCTTCTTCTTTTAATGCCACTAGGACCAGCTTGAGTCACTGGATCTCTGTCGCATAACAAATCTGTCCATAGAGCTCTGTACCTCCCATTCCTTTATGATTTGTCTAAAATGGGCCACAACATTGTCATTGTAATAGTCACCAGCACGGCTTGCAATAGCTGAGTTAGGGTGATTTTCATCCAAACAGGTTTGCAGTTCAACCCACTGTGCACACATTTCCTTAATTTTTGAAGTAGGCACAATGGATTCCACAACTGGCATAGGCTTCTCAGGGTTAGCCCCAAACCCTTCAAAATCTTTCTTAATTTCCATACTAATTCTCACTCTTTTTACCACAGGGTTGGCACTAGAAGCTTTCTTGGGGCCCATGGTGACTTATTCTGCAGAAACAAGCACCAAAAACAGTGATAATATGGAATGTACAGAATGTATCCTTAGATGCGCGCACACTGGCTGGCTTGTAAACACTGGCACACACAGGGCAGTTCAGGCCACACGTGGACACACCTCGTACGAATCGTATCGAATACCGGGTTTTCAATCGGATACCGAGGCAAAATTTTTGCGTTAAAATGCATCGAATACCGGATTTATCGAATACCGATGCCATTGAATACCGGGAGTCCACTGTATATGGAATAGGTGGTAAGTTATTAAATGCTGTAAAGAGTTTTTATGAGGATAGTGAGGCTCAGGTCAGGGTGTGTAGAAGAGAGGGAGACTACTTCCCAGTAAAAGTAGGTCTTAGACAGGGATGTGTAATGTCACCATGGTTGTTTAATATATTTATAGATGGGGTTGTAAAAGAAGTAAAGGCTAGGGTGTTTGGGAGAGGGGTGGGATTATATTATGGGGAACCAAATACAAAATGGGAATTGACACAGTTATTTTTTGCTGATGATACTGTGCTTATGGGAGATTCTAAAGAAAAATTTCCAAGGTTAGTGGATGAGTTTGGGAGCGTGTGTAAAGGTAGAAAGTTGAAAGTGAACATAGAAAAGAGTAAGGTGATGAGGGTATCAAATGATTTAGATAAAGAAAAATTGGATATCAAATTGGGAAGGAGTAGTATGGAAGAAGTGAATGTTTTCAGATACTTGGGAGTTGACGTATCGGCGGATGGATTTATGAAGGATGAGGTTATTCATAGAATTGATGAGGGAAAAAAGGCGAGTGGTGCGTTGAGGTATATGTGGAGTCAAAAAAGTTATCTATGGAGGCAAAGAAGGGAATGTATGAAAGTATAGTAGTACCAAAACTCCTATATGGGTGTGAAGCTTGGGTTGTGAATGCAGCAGTGAGGAGACGGTTGGAGGCAGTGGAGATGTCCTGTCTAAGGGCAATGTGTGGTGTAAATATTATGCAGAAAATTTGGAGTGTGGAAATTAGGAGAAGGTGTGGAGTTAATAAAAGTATTAGTGAGAGGGCTGAAGAGGGGTTGTTGAGGTGGTTTGGTCATTTAGAGAGAATGGATCAAAGTAGAATGACATGGAGAGCATTTAAATTGGAAGGAGAAGGAAGACAGGGTAGGGGTCGTCCTCGAAAAGGTTGGAAGGAAGGGGTAAGGGAGGTTTTATGGGCGAGGGGCTTGGACTTCCAGCAGGCATGCATGAGCGTGTTCGATAGGAGTGAATGGAGACGAATGGTATTTGGGACCTGACGATCTGTTGGAGTGTGGGCAGGGTAATATTTAGTGAAGGGATTCAATGAAACCGGTTATTTTTATATAGCCGGACTTGAGTCCTGCACTCTAAAGGAGGGGTTTCGGGATATTAGCAGTTTAGAGGGATATATTGTGTATCTTTATACGTATATGCTTCTAAACTGTTGTGTTTTGAGCACCTCTGCAAAAACTGTGATTATGTGTGAGTGAGGTGAAAGTGTTGAATGATGGTGAAAGTATTTTCTTTTTGGGATTTTCTTTCTTTTTTGGATCACCCTGCCTCGGTGGGAGACGACCGACTTGTTGAAAAAAAAAAATAGTAAATGACAATGGCAGGTGAAAATGTTCACCTGTCAGTGTGATTCTTACTATTTGAGTAGTACATAATATTAATGCCGGAACAAAGATTGGCTATGAAATCACATGAACTATTATAAATTGTAATTATCAGAACATAAAAATTATATAAATTAAAATAGAGAGAAAAAAAGATAAATCGGCAACACTTCTGCAAGCGGCAGGATTGGATGTTGCCATCATATGAGCATCCAGAGCCAACTTCACAGTCTTATATCTCATTAAGTACTGGTCCTAAAACTTTCTTCTTGGACCCCTACCCCGCCTTCCTTCCACTACAGACTGATACACTCTTGAAGTCATTCTGTTTCGCTCCATTCTCTCTACATGTCCGAACCACCTCAACAACCCTTCCTCAGCCCTCTGGACAACAGTTTTGGTAATCCCGCACCTCCTCCTAACTTCCAAACTACGAATTCTCTGCATTATATTCACACCACACATTGCCCTCAGACATGACATCTCCACTGCCTCCAGCCTTCTCCTCGCTGCAACATTCATCACCCACGCTTCACACCCATATAAGAGCGTTGGTAAAACTATACTCTCATACATTCCCCTCTTTGCCTCCAAGGACAAAGTTCTTTGTCTCCACAGACTCCTAAGTGCACCACTCACTCTTTTTCCCTCATCAATTCTATGATTCACCTCATCTTTCATAGACCCATCCGCTGACACGTCCACTCCCAAATATCTGAATACGTTCACCTCCTCCATACTCTCTCCCTCCAATCTGATATTCAATCTTTCATCACCTAATCTTTTTGTTATCCTCATAACCTTACTCTTTCCTGTATTCACCTTTAATTTCCTTCTTTTGCACACCCTACCAAATTCATCCACCAATCTCTGCAACTTCTCTTCAGAATCTCCCAAGAGCACAGTGTCATCAGCAAAGAGCAGCTGTGACAACTCCCACTTTGTGTGTGATTCTTTATCTTTTAACTCCACGCCTCTTGCCAAGACCCTCGCATTTACTTCTCTTACAACCCCATCTATAAATATATTAAACAACCACGGTGACATCACACATCCTTGTCTAAGGCCTACTTTTACTGGGAAAAAATTTCCCTCTTTCCTACATACTCTAACTTGAGCCTCACTATCCTCGTAAAAACTCTTCACTGCTTTCAGTAACCTACCTCCTACACCATACACTTGCAACATCTGCCACATTGCCCCCCTATCCACCCTGTCATACGCCTTTTCCAAATCCATAAATGCCACAAACACCTCTTTAGCCTTATCCAAATACTGTTCACTTATATGTTTCACTGTAAACACCTGGTCCACACACCCCCTACCTTTCCTAAAGCCTCCTTCTTATACCACACAGAAATCTTAGTACTTCCCTGGGTGGTTGCTGTCTACCAACCTACTACCTACTACCTACTACCTACACAGAAAATTGACCTCTTTAATTTAAAAACAAAAAACATTTTTTTATTTTTAAAAATATTTGGAGCGCCATGCAGGTGAACGTACATCTATGTTTGGACAGTTTACGGGTTGTCGATGAAGAAAGGGAGGCGGCAATTTCATGCACTGGCCAGGGAGGTATAACATCTTTTTGGAGTGAAGAAGAGCAGGATGCGAGTGTGGGGGAGGTGCTTGAGGCATTACGTAGAATGAAAGGGGGTAAAGCAGCTGGAACTGATGGGATCATGACAAATGTTAAAAGCAGGGGATGATATAGTGTTCAAGTGGTTGGTATTTTTGTTTAATAAATGTATGAAAGAGGGGAAGGTACCTAGGGATTGGCAGAGAGGTTGTATTGTTCCTTTATATAAAGGGAAGGGGGACAAAAGAGATGGTAAAAATTATAGGGGAATGAGTCAGAAGGCTGAAGAGGGGTTGTTGAGGCAGTTTGATCATTTAGAGAGAATGGATCGAAGTAGAATAACATGGAGAGCGTATAAATCTGTAGGGGAAGGAAGGCGGGGTAGGGGTCGTCCTCGAAAAGGTTGAAGGGAGGGGGTAAAGGAGGTTTCGTGGGTGAGAGGCTTAGACCTCCAGCAAGCATGCATGAGCGTGTTAGATAGGAGTGAATGGAGACTTGAGTACTGGAAATGGGAAGTACAATGCCTGCACTTTAAAGGAAGGGTTTGGGATATTGGCAGTTTGGAGGAATATGTTATAATCTTTATATATGCTTCTAAACTGTTGAATCTGGGTACCTCGGCAAAAACAGTGATTATGTATGAGTGAGGTGAAAGTGTTGAGTGATGATGAAAGTATTTTTCTTTTTGGGAATTTTCTTTATTTTTGGGTCACCCTGCTTTGGTGGGAGATGGCCAACTTATTGAAAAAAAAAAAAAAATTTTACTTAGTATACCAGGAAAAGTGTATGGTAGGGGATGTGTACAAGTGTTTACATTGAAGCATATATCTGAACAGTATTTAGATAAAGGTAAGGAAGTTTTCATTGCATTTATGGATTTAGAAAAGGCATATGATAGAGTGGATAGGGGAGCAATGTGGCAAGTATATGGAATACGTAGTAAGTTACTAAATGCTGTAAAGAGTTTTTATGAGGATAGTGAGGCTCGGGTTAGGGAATGTAGAAGAGAGGGAGACTACTTCCCAGTAAAAGTAGGTATTAGACAGGGATGTGTAATGTCACCATGGTTGATTAACCCTTAAACTGTCCACACGTAGATATACGTGCACGTGTGCAACACTCCTAACATATATCAATGTTTTATTTTTCATTCCTTCAAATTTGGCGGGATAGGCCTGAGTTGCCTAGACACGAGAGAATGGGTCTGCACAATTAGCGTGCACAGTATGAAAAAAAATCGGTGATGCCATGATACTGCAGGGTAGGACCAGTTAGTTTCAGCTCCATCTTGGGTCAACATCATGGCAAACCCTCATGATTCACTCACACCTCGTTGTATTAATACTCTACTATTCTTGGAGAGTGAAACAGAATGAGAGTTTAGCAGATTTGACAGTGATATGGCCACTAATGATCAAGGAATTAGTGAAAATATTGATGACAACCCAGATGACCCTAAGCCCATCACCTCTGGGGTGGACAGTGTGGCCATATAAAATCCTCCGCCCAGCTCTTCTGGGATGGCCTGTATGGACAGTGTGGCCACGACAGACCCTCAGCCCAGTACCTCTGGGGTTGCTAGTGTTACTACACAGAGGCAATTCCACAAGAGGAAATTATCATTTTCCAAGCGTTATGGTGCTGATGATAGTGAGAGTAATATAAGTCACGATGATGAAATTGATTTTATGCCTATAGACGATTCCTCGAGTGAAAGTGGTTATAATTTTTTTACCAGTGAAACGTACTTTTAGGTGTGGCAACCTATGTTCAGGCAGTGTGCCATATGTAGTCGGTGGCAAGGGTCATGGGAGGTCATGATCCGAAACCCCAGCCACTGACAGTGATAGTGATCATGAAGGAGAATATGCTGGGATGGAGGAAGAGGGAGGTGGCGTGGTGCCTGGACCTCTTGACGCGGTGCATGGGCAGACAAAGGATCACCTGGCACCCTCTCCGTGTCCTGCCTCCACTCCTGTCCCCCCTCCTGCTCCTCCATGCCCTATGCCACAGGTCCACCCTGCACCATCTGATCACGAATGGAACTGGACAGACAGTACACCATTCGTGCCACATCCTTTCAATTTTGATGCCACTGGAAGTGGCATCATGCCACACTGTCCCATCACAAGTGAGTCTACAGAGTTAGACTATTTTCAACTATACTTTGATGAGCCGATAATGAACCTGATTGTTACCCACACCAACATGTACTACCAGTATACAATGGATCACAGAGACGTTTCAGAATCATCACGTCTGCGCAGGTGGAAAGATGCAACTGTGGCTGAAATGTATTTATTCCTTGGGACTATCATGCTTATGCCCCACACATGTAAGAACAATATAGCAAACTACTGGTCCACAGATCACTTCATCTGTCCTCCAGTCTTCCGTGACCTCCTTCCCTGCAACAGATTCACTCTGCAGACAGGAATGGCCTCCTATACAAAATCCGGGAATTGTTTATGTATCTGAAGCACAAATTCAGTTCCCACTTTTATCCATTCAAGAACATTGTTGTTGATGAGTCCTTGATTCCGTTCAAAGGACGACTATCAGTCAGACAATATATACCAAGCAAATGCAATCGCTTTGGTATAAAACTCTGTTATGTGTGACTGTGAGACTGGCATTGTGTTAGATGTCATTATCTACACAGGTTCAGGTAGTAGGTTGGTAGACAGCAACCACCCAGGGAAGTACTACCGTCCTGCCAGATGACTGTGAAACAAAAACCTGTAACTGTTTTGCATGATGGTAGGATTGCTGGTTTCTTTTTCTGTCTCATAAACACGCTAAGATAACAGGGATATCTTGCTACTCCTACTTACACTTTGGTCACACTTCACAGACACGCACATGCATATATATATATACATACATCTAGGTTTTTCTCCTTTTTCTAAATAGCTCTTGTTCTTTTTTATTTCTTCTATTGTCCATGGGGAAGTGGAAAAGAATCTTTCCTCCGTAAGCCATGCGTGTCGTATGAGGCGACTAAAATGCCGGGAGCAATGGGCTAGTAACCCCTTCTCCTGTATACAATTACTAAAAAAGAGAAGAAGAAAAACTTTATAAAACTGGGTTGCTTAAATGTGCGTGGATGTAGTGCGGATGACAAGAAACAGATGATTGCTGATGTTATGAATGAAAAGAAGTTGGATGTCCTGGCCCTAAGCGAAACAAAGCTGAAGGGGGTAGGAGAGTTTCAGTGGGGGGAAATAAATGGGATTAAATCTGGAGTATCTGAGAGAGTTAGAGCAAAGGAAGGGGTAGCAGTAATGTTAAATGATCAGTTATGGAAGGAGAAAAGAGAATATGAATGTGTAAATTCAAGAATTATGTGGATTAAAGTAAAGGTTGGATGCGAGAAGTGGGTCATAATAAGCGTGTATGCACCTGGAGAAGAGAGGAATGCAGAGGAGAGAGAGAGATTTTGGGAGATGTTAAGTGAATGTATAGGAGCCTTTGAACCAAGTGAGAGAGTAATTGTGGTAGGGGACTTGAATGCTAAAGTAGGAGAAACTTTTAGAGAGGGTGTGGTAGGTAAGTTTGGGGTGCCAGGTGTAAATGATAATGGGAGCCCTTTGATTGAACTTTGTATAGAAAGGGGTTTAGTTATAGGTAATACATATTTTAAGAAAAAGAGGATAAATAAGTATACACGATATGATGTAGGGCGAAATGACAGTAGTTTGTTGGATTATGTATTGGTAGATAAAAGACTGTTGAGTAGACTTCAGGATGTACATGTTTATAGAGGGGCCACAGATATATCAGATCACTTTCTAGTTGTAGCTACACTGAGAGTAAAAGGTAGATGGGATACAAGGAGAATAGAAGCATCAGGGAAGAGAGAGGTGAAGGTTTATAAACTAAAAGAGGAGGCAGTTAGGGTAAGATATAAACAGCTATTGGAGGATAGATGGGCTAATGAGAGCATAGGCAATGGGGTCGAAGAGGTATGGGGTAGGTTTAAAAATGTAGTGTTAGAGTGTTCAGCAGAAGTTTGTGGTTACAGGAAAGTGGGTGCAGGAGGGAAGAGGAGCGATTGGTGGAATGATGATGTAAAGAGAGTAGTAAGGGAGAAAAAGTTAGCATATGAGAAGTTTTTACAAAGTAGAAGTGATGCAAGGAGGGAAGAGTATATGGAGAAAAAGAGAGAAGTTAAGAGAGTGGTGAAGCAATGTAAAAAGAGAGCAAATGAGAGAGTGGGTGAGATGTTATCAACAAATTTTGTTGAAAATAAGAAAAAGTTTTGGAGTGAGATTAACAAGTTAAGAAAGCCTAGAGAACAAATGGATTTGTCAGTTAAAAATAGGAGAGGAGAGTTATTAAATGGAGAGGTAGAGGTATTGGGAAGATGGAAGGAATATTTTGAGGAATTGTTAAATGTTGATGAAGATAGGGAAGCTGTGATTTCGTGTATAGGGCAAGGAGGAATAACATCTTGTAGGAGTGAGGAAGAGCCAGTTGTGAGTGTGGGGGAAGTTCGTGAGGCAGTAGGTAAAATGAAAGGGGGTAAGGCAGCCGGGATTGATGGGATAAAGATAGAAATGTTAAAAGCAGGTGGGGATATAGTTTTGGAGTGGTTGGTGCAATTATTTAATAAATGTATGGAAGAGGGTAAGGTACCTAGGGATTGGCAGAGAGCATGCATAGTTCCTTTGTATAAAGGCAAAGGGGATAAAAGAGAGTGCAAAAATTATAGGGGGATAAGTCTGTTGAGTGTACCTGGTAAAGTGTATGGTAGAGTTATAATTGAAAGAATTAAGAGTAAGACGGAGAATAGGATAGCAGATGAACAAGGAGGCTTTAGGAAAGGTAGGGGGTGTGTGGACCAGGTGTTTACAGTGAAACATATAAGTGAACAGTATTTAGATAAGGCTAAAGAGGTCTTTGTGGCATTTATGGATTTGGAAAAGGCGTATGACAGGGTGGATAGGGGGGCAATGTGGCAGATGTTGCAAGTGTATGGTGTAGGAGGTAGGTTACTGAAAGCAGTGAAGAGTTTTTACGAGGATAGTGAGGCTCAAGTTAGAGTATGTAGGAAAGAGGGAAATTTTTTCCCAGTAAAAGTAGGCCTTAGACAAGGATGTGTGATGTCACCGTGGTTGTTTAATATATTTATAGATGGGGTTGTAAGAGAAGTAAATGCGAGGGTCTTGGCAAGAGGCGTGGAGTTAAAAGATAAAGAATCACACACAAAGTGGGAGTTGTCACAGCTGCTCTTTGCCGATGACACTGTGCTCTTGGGAGATTCTGAAGAGAAGTTGCAGAGATTGGTGGATGAATTTGGTAGGGTGTGCAAAAGAAGAAAATTAAAGGTGAATACAGGAAAGAGTAAGGTTATGAGGATAACAAAAAGATTAGGTGATGAAAGATTGAATATCAGATTGGAGGGAGAGAGTATGGAGGAGGTGAACGTATTCAGATATTTGGGAGTGGACGTGTCAGCGGATGGGTCTATGAAAGATGAGGTGAATCATAGAATTGATGAGGGAAAAAGAGTGAGTGGTGCACTTAGGAGTCTGTGGAGACAAAGAACTTTGTCCTTGGAGGCAAAGAGGGGAATGTATGAGAGTATAGTTTTACCAACGCTCTTATATGGGTGTGAAGCGTGGGTGATGAATGTTGCAGCGAGGAGAAGGCTGGAGGCAGTGGAGATGTCATGTCTGAGGGCAATGTGTGGTGTGAATATAATGCAGAGAATTCGTAGTTTGGAAGTTAGGAGGAGGTGCGGGATTACCAAAACTGTTGTCCAGAGGGCTGAGGAAGGGTTGTTGAGGTGGTTCGGACATGTAGAGAGAATGGAGCGAAACAGAATGACTTCAAGAGTGTATCAGTCTGTAGTGGAAGGAAGGCGGGGTAGGGGTCGGCCTAGGAAGGGTTGGAGGGAGGGGGTAAAGGAGGTTTTGTGTGCGAGGGGCTTGGACTTCCAGCAGGCATGCGTGAGCGTGTTTGATAGGAGTGAATGGAGACAAATGGTTTTTAATACTTGACGTGCTGTTGGAGTGTGAGCAAAGTAACATTTATGAAGGGATTATCTACACAGGGAAATAAAGACACATGTGCAACTCTTGGGTATCTTTATTGAGGAAACGTTTCACCACACAGTGGCTTCGTCAGTCCATACATAGGAGAAACGTGAAGAACAGGAGAAGAATGATGTAATCAGTCCCTCAACCTTGAGCCGATGTGGTCAGTCCATCAATCTTGAATAGAACACTGCAGTGTCTGACAGGATTGTAGATGAATGGTTCAGAGAACCATTCATCTACAATCCTGTCAGACACTGCAACTTCTTGGGATCCTAATACTTGGGAATTCTTCGTTTGCCTAACCCTTGGGCACAACCTACATCCACATTGAATAAATGTAACACCGCTTACGTCTACTGCACCTCTCCTGCCTACAGTATATAAGCTACGTCTCGGCACATATGCTGTATTCTATTCAAGATTGATGGACTGACCACATCGACTCAAGGTTGAGGGACTGATTACCTCATTCGTCTCCTGTTCTTCACGATTCTCCTTTGTATGGACTGATGAAGCCACTGTGTGGCAAAACGTTTCCTCAATAAAGATACCCAAGAGTTGCACGTGTCTAATTTATCAACGTGTCGGCTCTCTGAACCATTCATCTACAATCTACACAGGGAAAAAGACACAACGATACAAGGCGCATGTTGGGCATTTCTGGTGATGATGTTCGCAAGATGATGGAGCCATACCTTGACAAGGGTCATACATTGTACACAGACAACTGGTATACAAGCCCTATGCTTGCTGATTTCCTACGTGTGAACAATACTGATATATGTGGAACAGTGAGAAGAAGTAGAAAACACATGCCAAAGTTCACTGCAGCAAGTCTAGTTGAATCGTTTCATGCCAATAACATGATGGCACTGACGTGGCATGACAAATGGGACATGACATTGCTGTCAACCGTCCACACAAACGAGATGGTACAAACAGACAGACTGAGCAAGTTCAACAATGAACCTATTGTAAAGACAGCTGCTGTCATTGACTATACGAACAATATGCGACTAGTCGACAAGTGTGACATGATGGTAGTGTTTGTTGACTGTGTGCGTACGAGTCGCAAGTGGTATATGAAGGTGTTTTTCCACCTTGTAGACACTGCAATGTCCAATGCCTTCAACTTGTACGAAGTAAAGATTGGGAAGCGACAACGATATGCGGAATTCACCCTCAATGTCATCAAGCAGATAGCGAAAAAGTATGGTACCACACCTATACCTGCCACTCCACAGCGACCTGTCACCCCACAACCAGAGGGAAAAGTGCCCAACTGCATAACTCCTGACTGTCACTGCCTGATACCATTACCATCTACTCCAAAGAAGAAGTTTTCTCAGGAAGTGTGTTGTGTGAGCTTACACTACACAGCAACCCCGAGTGCGAAAAGACACGATACATGTGTCAGCAATGTGGGGTGGCACTCTGTATGAATCCATGCTTCTTCGAGTATCATACAGCAGTGGACTTCTAGAAACATAAATGGGACCTGTAAATACGTTGTATATGTAAACAATAGTATGTGATTGAACCAGGTGTACAAATTCATTTATCAGTGTGAACATGTGTGTTTGTGACGATATGATTACTAATTCAGTACCAAACATTTGTGTCTCAACAAGAACTGGCTATAAAATCAAAAGATCTGTAAGAAAACATTATCATCATAACATGAAAACAACAAAAAATAGAAAAGAATTGGAAAAAAAAACAATAAATGTTTATTACTTCTGCAAGTAGCAGTGCTCCATGTTGCCAACACCTCATCATTTAGCACCAACTTTGCTGGTTTATATCTCAGTAAGTACTGGCTGTAAAAATTTTCTTTATCCACCCCCCCCCTTTTTTTTTTAACCATTTCAGGGTTGACAGGTCCTCTCTGAGACTTGTTCTCAGGGTCGCCCAAATTTCAAAAAAAAAAAAAAAAAAAAAAAAAATTCTTATGAAAAGATAGAGAATCTTTTCCCGGTCATAATGACACCAAAAGTATGAAATTTGATAGAAAACTTACGGAATTATACTCTCGCGAAGTTAGCTGTCTCAATGATGTTTACGCATTGGCGATTTTGCCCAATTTGAGCCCTATTTTCGGTCAATTCCAGTGTACTAGTCGACAAAAATTGTAACTACTTCGCTAGAACTCTATTTTTTCAATCGAATGAGTACGAGAAACAACCCATTTACCGATTCCAACTATCCAATACAGTGGTCAGAATTTAGCAATTTTGTCAATTTCACACAAATTTCAAAAGATGCCAATTTCTGAAGAGTCCAGAATAAACAAGAAAGACATTCCTGGCACTAAAATAACATTTCCTCTGTTCATTAGTCACGTTCCCATGCCCCTCTTACATTCTTTTGCTTTCCACTTTGAATTTTTATTCTCACAAAAAAATTAGAAGATTTACTGTTATGCAGACTACTGCATTAGTGTAGAAATGGTATATTATTATTATTATAATCAAAAAGAAGCGCTAAGCCACAAGGGCTATACAGCACTGCAGGGTAGGGAAGGAAGCGAGGGTATTGGATGGCAGAAGGGAGGAGGGATGATCAGTAGGTTACAGAAAACAGCGGGGCAGGGGATAGTACGGGGGTAGAGGGTAGCAAGAGATTGAAGTAGAAAGGGCTGAAGGTATCAGAATTTGTGAGGGTAGCAAGAGATTGAAGTAGAAAGGGCTGAAGGTATCAGAATTTGTGAAGTAAGTCAGTTGTTGTCAAAAAGTCAATGAGAGAGTCTGGATGAAAGGTGGGTCCATCAGCGAGAAGGGAAGGTAAAGAGAGAGCAGCAGAGCAAAGACGACGACGGAGGTAAATTCTGCGTGCTCATTGATAAAGTGGGCAGTCCAACAGAATGTGGCTGACTGATAATGGAACTTGGCAATTCTCAAAGAGAGGAGCTGGGCACCTCTCCATGAGATATCCATGAGTAAGACGAGTATGGCCAATGCGAAGACGGGAGAGAGTAGTCTCCCAACCTCGACACTGGTGATAAGAAGACAGCCAGTAACCTATACTCAGTTTAATAGATTGAAGTTTGTTGCCGAGCATAGTAGACCAATGTTGTTGCCAACGGGTGTGAAGTTGGGAAGATATTGCAGCAAAATAGTCCGTAAATGGAATACCTCTACATGAAACTGGTAGGTCATGTACTGCTGACCGCGCAGCAGTGTCTGCCTGTTCATTGCCCTGTACGTCAACATGACCAGGGACCCAACAAAAAACAATATCTTTATGCTTGGTAAAGATGCAGCGTAGCCAAAGTTGGATACGGAGGACTAAGGGGTGAGGTGTATCAAATTTCTCTATAGCCTGTAAAGCACTAAGGGAGTCTGAGACAACCACAAATGATGACACAGGAATAGATGCAATATGGGTAAGTGCTGTAAGGATGGCATACAATTCAGCAGTTAAAATACTAGCCGAAGATAGTAAATGCCCTTGTACGACGCTGTCCGGAAACACTGCTGCGAATCCTATGCCGTCAGAAGACTTAGAGCCATCTGTGTACACAGCAATGGCATGAGAATGAGAGTGAAAGTGGTCAAGAAAAAGAGAGCGGGAAGCGACCGTAGACTGTTGGGCTTTCGAGCAAGGGAGAGAAAAAGAACAGACTCGAACAGCTGGAACTTCCCAGGGGGGAAGGGAAAAGTGAGATGCTACATGTACATAGAAAGGTGGTAACTGAAGAGAAGACAAGAGCGAATGAAGGCGAAGAGAGAAGGGACGGAGTAAACAGGGGCGGCGAACAAATAAAGAATGTCTACTAATATCAGTGACCATTCTATAAATGGAAGGATTGCGGAGATCATGAAAGCGTACATAGTAGCGAAGGCAATGGGCATCACGGCGATCGGATAAGGATGGAACGTTCGCTTCTGCATAGAGGCTCTCGACAGGGGAAGAGCGAAAAGCACCAAGGCATAAACGTAATCCTTGGTGATGAATGGGGTTAAGGCTAGAGAGAGTAGCAGGAGATGCCGCTGAATAGATCTGGTCACCATAATCAAGTTTCGATAAGATAAGGGTGGAATGTAGGTGAAGGAGGGTTCGACGATCAGCTCCCCATGAAAGATGAGCAAGGGTTTTAAGAAGGTTCAGCCGGCTGTGACAAGTTGCCTTCAGAGAGGTAATGTGAGGTTTCCAGGATAACCTATGATCAAAGAGGAGGCCCAGAAACTTGACTATCACATTCAGGGATACGGGAGCCATAGAGGTACAAAGGATGATCGGAGATGACAGAGTGTCTAGTGAAAGTAATTTGGTGGGTTTTAGTGCTGGAAAATTTAAACCCACGTGTGGTGGCCCAATTGGAAACACGGTCGACTGCATGCTGGAGAGAAACTGTAATAAGGTGACAGTCAGCGCCTGCACAGGCAATAGCGAAGTCATCAACATAGAGTGATGACCAAATATTTGATGGAAGACTAGAGGCCAAATCATTAATAGCAAGAAGAAAAAGTGTTGTGCTCAGAACACATCCCTGGGGGACACCTTCAGCTTGGATAAAGTCCGGGGAGAGCACATTATTAACCCGAACACGGAAATGCCTGTCAGTTAAAAAGTTCTTAAGGAAGGATGGTAGATTGCCTCGAAGGCCTAAGGAGTGGGCTTGGGCTAAAATATTATACCTCCAAGTTGTGTCATATGCCTTCTCAAGGTCAAAAAATATGGCAATAACCGAGTGGTTATTCGCAAAGGCATTACGAACATATGTATCCAAGCGTAGTAAGGGGTCTATGGTAGAACGTCCCTTACGAAAGCCATATTGACGAGTGGAGAGACTGTTGTGTGTCTCTAAATACCACACTAAACGTCTATTTACTAGGCGTTCCATCACTTTGCAAACTGCACTGGTAAGAGCAATGGGACGATAGTGGGAGGTTTCATGTCCCGTAGTGCCTGGTTTGCGGAAAGGGAGAACAATGGCGGATTTCCATAGCTGTGGAAGAACTCCTTGTGACCAAATAAGATTGTAAAGGCATAATAGGACTGCAAGGGCTGACTGATGTAAATGTTGTAGCATACGAATATGAATGTCGTCGGGCCCAGCTGCCGATGATCGGCAAACTAGAGTGTTGCCTCCAGTTCTTGAAGTGTAAAATGCACATTATACTGTTCTTCTCTGAGAGAAGAAAAGTCCAAGGGTGCTAACTCTCTGGCAGACTTTGAGGAAAGAAATGAGGGGCATAGATGGAGTCCCTGAGAAATACGGACCAGATGATTGCCAATTTCATTGGCAACATCTAGTGGGTTTGCTATATCAACACCGGCAACCCGCAGAACAGGAGCCGGGTCAGGAGAATATTTACCACTCAGTTTTTGTACTTTTTTCCAGACTGCACTCATAGAGGAAGCAGAGGTGATGGTGGAGACATAATCTCGCCAGCAAGTGCGTTTAGCGTCACGGATGACACGGCGAGCGATCGCACGCTTCTGCTTAAAATCAAGAAGTCTCTCTGTGGTTCTATTGTACCGGTACCTGCCCCATGCAGCGCGTTTCAAACGTACTACATGAGCACAAGCAGGAGACCACCAAGGTACGCATTTCTGAGAATGCCTGCCCGAAGTTTGGGGTATAGAATGAGAAGCTGCGGTTAAAACGGAGGACGAGAAGAGGTGTAAAAGCTCATCGATGGAGGACAAAGAAGGAACCTCTCTAAAAACAGTTAGGTGTGAGTAAAGGTTCCAATTTGCCTGATCAAATTGCCAGCGTGGGATGCGAAGAGGTGGTGAATATGAAGGGGAAGTAAGAATGATTGGGAAATGATCGCTGTCATGTAAGTCCTGAAGAACAGACCAAGTGAAGTCTAATGCGGCGGAGGAAGAGCAGACTGAGAGATCGATGCAAGAGAGAGTGTGAGTCCGAGGATCAAAATGGGTGTGAGTACCTGTATTTAAAACATGGAGGGGGTGGGTGGCAAGAAAAGCCTCTAACTGAATGCCACGGGAATCACAGTGAGACCCCCCCAGAGGAAATGGTGGGCATTAAAATCACCAAGTAACAGAATCGGTGGTGGTAATGACGAAACAAGAAAGGCAATATCCGGAATAGATAATGCCCGAGAAGGAGAGAGATATAAAGAACAGAGCGTATACCACCTATGCAAGTGGATACGGGCTACTGTGTAATGTAGCGAAGTATGAACAAATAGTTGATGGTACGGAATATCAGTGCGTAGAAGAAGGGCACTTTCATTAAAGGTCCCATCAGGAAAAGGATCTGAAGAATACAATAAATTATAGCCTGAGATGGGAGAGATAACAGCAGAGCGTAATTTTGGTTCCTGTAAGCAAACACCAACAGGGAAAAACTGGGAGAGTAACATCTGAAGCTCACCCCGATTACCCCTGAGGCCGCGTATATTCCACTGTAAATAGGCCATGATTGGCA
Organism: Cherax quadricarinatus; assembly: GCF_038502225.1. Lineage (NCBI taxonomy): Eukaryota > Metazoa > Arthropoda > Malacostraca > Decapoda > Parastacidae > Cherax > Cherax quadricarinatus. The sequence goes on along the minus strand of NC_091304.1, from coordinate 38,895,423 downwards.
ATGATAAAGATACCTGAAATCCGCAGGTAAGGGTTCCTACGGACTAGAGGGGTCAGAAAAGTCCACATGCGGAGGCAGTGGAAAACGTTCAAGCAGCGAAGGAACGGTGCACTGTGAAGAAAGGAGTTGCGCAGATGGAGTAGAGGAGAGAGAAGGAGTGGAGGGTGGATCAGTGTCCATTGATGGTATGGTCTCTGCAATATATTCAGAGATTGCTTCAAGTGTTTCAGAATTCAGAGACGTCGTATGGGAGACAATATTGGAAATGGTAGGGGGAGGATGAGTAAAGATTGGAACTGTAATGGACTGTACCAAGGTAGGGGGGGGCGAAAGGGTGGAGGGAACTGGAGAAGTGTGGAAGGGGACAGAAGAGGCAGAAACCTGGGAGGTGGCAGAAGAGGAAGAAACTTGGGAGGGAACAGGGGAGGAAGGTACAGTACGAGGAGGAGGGTGAACCTCTACACTTGTAACAGAGCCAGTGAGAGGGGGAGAACCAGGTACAGAGACAGGGAAGGGAAAATGAGGAGGTGGAAGATGGAAAGGAGGTGTTAACGGACCTTTTTTTGACTTTTGAGAAGTAGAGGGACGATTGGGAGGAGGTGTCATACGAGATCTCGTCGCTACTGAGGCTTGTGAGAGAGAACACGAAGAAGCAAGATCAGACTGAGACGTTGAAGTAGGGACGTCTGAGCCGAGGAAGGCAAAAGAATTAGCTACAGGAGTGACTATGGGAGAGGTAACCACAGAGGTGGGTGCAGAAGATGGGATACCAGAAGTGGGGGGACGTTTTGAAACACGGGAATAAGAAACACGAGGTAGTCTCCCTTGGAGGCGGAGATGAGAAACTGCCATGGCATAAAGGAGACCTTCTGCCTCTTTGAGGTAACGGATTTCCCGCTCGTTTAAGTAGACTTGACAACGGCGAGAGTACGAAGGGTGAGCCTCATGACAATTAAGGCAAGAGGGAGGTCGATTGCAAGACGTATTAGAATGGTCATCGGCACCACAGACTGGGCATTCGGCGATAGATCTGCAATATTTCGCTGGATGGCCAAATCGCCAGCAATTTCTACACTGTTGCGGTGTAGGGATCACCTTTCGAACTTGTAACCGATGTCCTGCTACATAAACTGAGGATGGGAGTTCACGGCTGTCAAAAGTTAAACAAGCCACATTGCTAGGGTATCGTCTCCGCCCGCGGGCAGGAAGAACGTAAGTGTCTACCTCGAGGATTGGGAGATCTTGGAGTTCCAGCTGTTCAAGAATGTCAGTGTCACATGTCTGGAAATTTTGTTGAACTATGGTATGGGGAAGAATGACGGTACCACTACAAGAATTGAGGGAATGATGCTTTTCCATAGTTACAGGAACAGTAACGATATGGGAAAGACGAGAAAGCTCATGAGCCTGGGTAGCATTCTGTACGGTGACGATGCGCGTACCGCTCTTAAGAGCATGAAAAGAAATATCTTTACCAACATGGCGTAGGAGTGCCTTGCCAATACTGTGGTCAGAAAGATAGGCAGTAGAGGAAGTCGGTCGTAAAGTGAAGAATTTAGTCCATTGTACAGTCTGAAACTGAACGTGGAAAGGTAGTGAAGGACGTGTCGATCTTTTCTGAGAAGAACGAGAAGGTGGAGAAGTATCATCAGCAGGTAATTGTCGTTGTCGTTTAGGCGTGGGACCAGAGTTGGTCCGACGTGGAACGGGCCGGCGATTCGAAAATTGCCGCACCGTAGAGGGAGAGGCCGGAAGCATAGTCAGAGGAGAGCGAAGGTCAGATAAATCGAAGGAGTCAGTCGAGGCCTCAGTACCTGAAGCGGGTGAGGAAACAGCACCGGCAAGAGGTACAGAGGCATGAGGAGTGTCCGAAGAGTGGTCCAAAGACGAGGCGGGGTCAGAACGGGGTGCGGTATCAAGAAGGGGCCCGGGGGTAGCAGGTTCATGGACTAGGGCTGCCATGGTTAGGTTACTTCTTTCTTTTTGTTTTAAGGAAAAAAAAAAGAAGAAAAGAAAATAAAAATAAAAAAAAAGAATAAAAAAAGGGGGGACCGGGGAGGGATAGTTCCTAGGAGGAATGAAAGGGCCAGAAATCTCCCTCCGTGCCCAAGAGGACCTCAGCACCGCAAGTAGCGCAGATGCAGCATGGAACCCGTGCCATACCCTACCCATCATGCCAGTAAACCGGCAATCCGGGATAGCAACCTCACATCTGCCGAGCTACCTTGGTGGACAAAAGAGAGGGCGGACGGAAATCCGCCACAAAGCATACCTCCTTCGGCCACCACCCCCGGAATCCGAAAGGTGGCTTCCAGAGATACACCCGTCGCCCGAGAGACACCCAAAGCCACCCTCCGGGATACCGGAGAGGGATCAGGACATCCCCAGGCAATCCAGATTCCACGGCAAACTACGCCACCGCCAAGAACCTCAACGGAATGGGATGGACCCCGGTACCCTTTCCCCTACCTAGGAACTAGCGTGCCTGTGGGGACAAAAAAAAAAGAAAAAAAAAAAAAAAAAAAAAAAAAAACCAAAGGCCAACAAGGAAGGGCAAAAGGGAGGAGTGGGGAGGAGGAGGAGGAAAGGAAAAAGGGGAGGATGGGGAGGATGGGATAGGGAACGGGGGATTGGGGGGTAATTAGGTTCGGTCTGAGGAAGTAGACCGACAAGTCTAATTCCTCAGACCAAGAGCCTCTTCACCACGCCAAGGAGCCCCCCTTGAAGAGGTAGAAATGGTATAAATAATATCAGCGCACCTGTGAAAGAATATTAGACTCGCCAGTTGACGTATATTGGACGCTTGATATGATTTGTTTACCTTTGATATTTGGTAAAAATTGAACATTTCTGCTACTTTGAGCTCAATTTCAAGGTACTTTTCATTGTAAAACCAGTCAAAATCATCTCAATTTCTGTAATATGTCTTCCATTCTATAAAATGAGACCAGGAAAATTAGAATACAACAATAAATACCATACGAAAATACAGTGCAAAGTTGCTGTTTTAATCCAAAAACACGGTTAAACTTTTTTTTTCTCATTACGCACTGTGTGCTGCAGGATTTTTTTTATACTGCGCACACTGACCACATAGACCCATTCTTTCATATGTAGGCCTACCAGCTTTCTCTTACTAGATTTGAGGGCGCTAGAATTTAGGCGTACTAGTACGTCAAAAACCCTGGTGCGTAAGCCGTACTAGTACTGCCGAAACCCTGAAAGGGTTAATAAGCTGGCCATCTCCCACCAAAGCAGGGTGACCCAAAAAGAAAGAAAATCCCCGATAAGAAAATACTTTCATCATCATTCATCACTTTCACCTCACTCACACATAATCACTGTTTTTGCAGAGTTGCTCAGAATCCAACAGTTTAGAGGCATATATAAAGATACACAACATATCCCTCCAAACTGCCAATATCCCAAACCCCTCCTTTGAAGTGCAGGCATTGTACTTACCATTTCCAGGACTCAAGTCCGGCTATATAAAAATAACCGGTTTCCCTGAATCCCTTCACTAAATGTTACCCTGCTCACACTCCAACAGCTTGTCAGGTCCCAAATACCATTCGTCTTCATTCACTCCTATCTAACACGCTCATGCAAGCTTGCTGGAAGTCCTATAACATTTATAAAAATGCGCTCTACATTTAAAAAACAAAATGATTTCTTTATTTTTGAAAATATTCGGAGCGCTTCGCAGGTGAATGTACATCTACGTTTGGACAGTTTAAGGGCTAATATATTCATAGATGGGGTTGTAAAAGAAGCAAATGCTATGGTGTTGGGGAGAGGGGTGGGATTAAATTATGAGGAATCAAATACAAATTAGGAGTTGGCAGTTACTTTTTGCTGATCGTACTGTGCTTATGGGAGATTTGAAAGAAAAGTTGCAAAGGTTAGTGGACGAGTTTGGGAGGATGTGTAAAGGTAGAAAGTTGAAAGTGAAAACAGATAAGAGTAAGGTGATGAGGGTATCAAATTATTTAGATAAAGAAAAATTGGATATCACATTGGAGAGAGGGAGTATGGAAAAAGTGAATTTTTTTTTTTTTTTTCAACAAGTCGGCCGTCTCCCACCGAGGCAGGGTGATCCAAAAAAGAAAGAAAATCCCCAAAAAGAAAATACTTTCATCATTCAACACTTTCACCACACTCACACATTATCACTGTTTTTGCAGAAGTGCTCAGAATACAACAGTTTAGAAGCATATACGTATAAAGATACACAACATATCCCTCCTAACTGCCAATATCCCAAACCCCTCCTTTGAAGTGCAGGCATTGTACTTCTCATTTCCAGGACTCAAGTCCGACTATATGAAAATAACTGGTTTCCCTGAATCCCTTCACTAAATATTACCCTGCTCACACTCCATATTTGGGCGTTGATTTGTAAGCGGATCGGTTTATGAAGGATGAGATTAACCATAGAATTAATAAAGGAAAAAAGGTGAGTGGCGTGTTGAGGTATATATGGAGACAAAAAATGTTATCTATGGAGGTAAAGAAGGGAATGTATGAAAGTATAGTGGTACCAACTCTCTTATATGGGTGTGAAGCTTGGGTTGTAAATGTTGCATCGAGGAAGCAGTTGGAGGCAGTGGAGATGTCCTGTCTAAAGGCAATGTGTGGTGTAGATATTATGCAGAAAATTTGGTGTGGAAATTAGAAGGTGTGGAGTTAATAAAAGTATTAGTCAGAGGGCTGAAGAGGGGTTGTTGAGGTGGTTTGGTCATTTAGAGAGAATGGATCAAAGTAGAATGACATGGAGAGCGCATAAATATGTAGGGGAAGGAAGGCGGGGTAGGGGTCGTCCTCGAAAGCGTTGGAGGAAGGGGGGTAAAGGAGGTTTTGTGGGCGAGGGGCTTGGACTTCCAACAAGCGTGCCTACGCTTATTAGATAGGAGTGAATGGAGACAAATGGTTTTTGGGACCTGACGAGCTGTTGGAGTGTGAGCAGGGTTATGTTTAGTGAAGGGATTTGGGGAAACCGGTTAATTTTATATAGCCGGAGTTGAGTAGTGGAAATGGGAAATACAATGCCTGCACTTTAAAGGAGGGGTTTGGGATATTGGCAGTATGGAGGGATATGTTGTGTATCTTTATATATGCTTCTAAACTGTTGTATCTGGGCGACTCTGCAAAAACAATGATTATGCATGAGTGAGGTGAAAGTGTTGATGATGAAAGTATTTTCTTTTTGGAGATTTTCTTTCTTTTTGACTCACCCTGCCTCAGTGGGAGATGGTAGACTTATAATAATAATAATAATAATAATAATAATAATAATAATAATAATAATAATAATAATAGTAGGTTGGTAGACAGCAACCACCCAGGGAAGTACTACCGTCCTGCCAGATGACTGTGAAACAAAAACCTGTAACTGTTTTGCATGATGGTAGGATTGCTGGTTTCTTTTTCTGTCTCATAAACACGATAAGATAACAGGGATATCTTGCTACTCCTACTTACACTTTGGTCACACTTCACAGACACGCACATGCATATATATATATATACATACATCTAGGTTTTTATCCTTTTTCTAAATAGCTCTTGTTCTTTTTTATTTCTTCTATTGTCCATGGGGAAGTGGAAAAGAATCTTTCCTCCGTAAGCCATGCGTGTCGTATGAGGCGACTAAAATGCCGGGAGCAATGGGCTAGTAACCCCTTCTCCTGTATACAATTACTAAAAAAGAGAAGAAGAAAAACTTTATAAAACTGGGTTGCTTAAATGTGCGTGGATGTAGTGCGGATGACAAGAAACAGATGATTGCTGATGTTATGAATGAAAAGAAGTTGGATGTCCTGGCCCTAAGCGAAACAAAGCTGAAGGGGGTAGGAGAGTTTCAGTGGGGGGAAATAAATGGGATTAAATCTGGAGTATCTGAGAGAGTTAGAGCAAAGGAAGGGGTAGCAGTAATGTTAAGTGATCAGTTATGGAAGGAGAAAAGAGAATATGAATGTGTAAATTCAAGAATTATGTGGATTAAAGTAAAGGTTGGATGCGAGAAGTGGGTCATAATAAGCGTGTATGCACCTGGAGAAGAGAGGAATGCAGAGGAGAGAGAGAGATTTTGGGAGATGTTAAGTGAATGTATAGGAGCCTTTGAACCAAGTGAGAGAGTAATTGTGGTAGGGGACTTGAATGCTAAAGTAGGAGAAACTTTTAGAGAGGGTGTGGTAGGTAAGTTTGGGGTGCCAGGTGTAAATGATAATGGGAGCCCTTTGATTGAACTTTGTATAGAAAGGGGTTTAGTTATAGGTAATACATATTTTAAGAAAAAGAGGATAAATAAGTATACACGATATGATGTAGGGCGAAATGACAGTAGTTTGTTGGATTATGTATTGGTAGATAAAAGACTGTTGAGTAGACTTCAGGATGTACATGTTTATAGAGGGGCCACAGATATATCAGATCACTTTCTAGTTGTAGCTACACTGAGAGTAAAAGGTAGATGGGATACAAGGAGAATAGAAGCATCAGGGAAGAGAGAGGTGAAGGTTTATAAACTAAAAGAGGAGGCAGTTAGGGTAAGATATAAACAGCTATTGGAGGATAGATGGGCTAATGAGAGCATAGGTAATGGGGTCGAAGAGGTATGGGGTAGGTTTAAAAATGTAGTGTTAGAGTGTTCAGCAGAAGTTTGTGGTTACAGGAAAGTGGGTGCAGGAGGGAAGAGGAGCGATTGGTGGAATGATGATGTAAAGATAGTAGTAAGGGAGAAAAAGTTAGCATATGAGAAGTTTTTACAAAGTAGAAGTGATGCAAGGAGGGAAGAGTATATGGAGAAAAAGAGAGAAGTTAAGAGAGTGGTGAAGCAATGTAAAAAGAGAGCAAATGAGAGAGTGGGTGAGATGTTATCAACAAATTTTGTTGAAAATAAGAAAAAGTTTTGGAGTGAGATTAACAAGTTAAGAAAGCCTAGAGAACAAATGGATTTGTCAGTTAAAAATAGGAGAGGAGAGTTATTAAATGGAGAGTTAGAGGTATTGGGAAGATGGAAGGAATATTTTGAGGAATTGTTAAATGTTGATGAAGATAGGGAAGCTGTGATTTCGTGTATAGGGCAAGGAGGAATAACATCTTGTAGGAGTGAGGAAGAGCCAGTTGTGAGTGTGGGGGAAGTTCGTGAGGCAGTAGGTAAAATGAAAGGGGGTAAGGCAGCCGGGATTGATGGGATAAAGATAGAAATGTTAAAAGCAGGTGGGGATATAGTTTTGGAGTGGTTGGTGCAATTATTTAATAAATGTATGGAAGAGGGTAAGGTACCTAGGGATTGGCAGAGAGCATGCATAGTTCCTTTGTATAAAGGCAAAGGGGATAAAAGAGAGTGCAAAAATTATAGGGGGATAAGTCTGTTGAGTGTACCTGGTAAAGTGTATGGTAGAGTTATAATTGAAAGAATTAAGAGTAAGACGGAGAATAGGATAGCAGATGAACAAGGAGGCTTTAGGAAAGGTAGGGGGTGTGTGGACCAGGTGTTTACAGTGAAACATATAAGTGAACAGTATTTAGATAAGGCTAAAGAGGTCTTTGTGGCATTTATGGATTTGGAAAAGGCGTATGACAGGGTGGATAGGGGGGCAATGTGGCAGATGTTGCAAGTGTATGGTGTAGGAGGTAGGTTACTGAAAGCAGTGAAGAGTTTTTACGAGGATAGTGAGGCTCAAGTTAGAGTATGTAGGAAAGAGGGAAATTTTTTCCCAGTAAAAGTAGGCCTTAGACAAGGATGTGTGATGTCACCGTGGTTGTTTAATATATTTATAGATGGGGTTGTAAGAGAAGTAAATGCGAGGGTCTTGGCAAGAGGCGTGGAGTTAAAAGATAAAGAATCACACACAAAGTGGGAGTTGTCACAGCTGCTCTTTGCTGATGACACTGCTCTTGGGAGATTCTGAAGAGAAGTTGCAGAGATTGGTGGATGAATTTGGTAGGGTGTGCAAAAGAAGAAAATTAAAGGTGAATACAGGAAAGAGTAAGGTTATGAGGATAACAAAAAGATTAGGTGATGAAAGATTGAATATCAGATTGGAGGGAGAGAGTATGGAGGAGGTGAACGTATTCAGATATTTGGGAGTGGACGTGTCAGCGGATGGGTCTATGAAAGATGAGGTGAATCATAGAATTGATGAGGGAAAAAGAGTGAGTGGTGCACTTAGGAGTCTGTGGAGACAAAGAACTTTGTCCTTGGAGGCAAAGAGGGGAATGTATGAGAGTATAGTTTTACCAACGCTCTTATATGGGTGTGAAGCGTGGGTGATGAATGTTGCAGCGAGGAGAAGGCTGGAGGCAGTGGAGATGTCATGTCTGAGGGCAATGTGTGGTGTGAATATAATGCAGAGAATTCGTAGTTTGGAAGTTAGGAGGAGGTGCGGGATTACCAAAACTGTTGTCCAGAGGGCTGAGGAAGGGTTGTTGAGGTGGTTCGGACATGTAGAGAGAATGGAGCGAAACAGAATGACTTCAAGAGTGTATCAGTCTGTAGTGGAAGGAAGGCGGGGTAGGGGTCGGCCTAGGAAGGGTTGGAGGGAGGGGGTAAAGGAGGTTTTGTGTGCGAGGGGCTTGGACTTCCAGCAGGCATGCGTGAGCGTGTTTGATAGGAGTGAATGGAGACAAATGGTTTTTAATACTTGACGTGCTGTTGGAGTGTGAGCAAAGTAACATTTATGAAGGGATTCAGGGAAACCGGCAGGCCGGACTTGAGTCCTGGAGATGGGAAGTACAGTGCCTGCACTCTGAAGGAGGGGTGTTAATGTTGCAGTTTAAAAACTGTAGTGTAAAGCACCCTTCTGGTAAGACAGTGATGGAGTGAATGATGGTGAAAGTTTTTCTTTTTCGGGCCACCCTGCCTTGGTGGGAATCGGCCGGTGTGATAATAAAAAAAAAAAAAAAATAATAATAATAATAATAATAATAATAATAATAATAATAATAATAATAAAAAAAAGCCCTATATAGAGCAGTAGCCCTGTTGCAATGTTTCTCCATTCCTATGCTCTTATCTTATGATTTTACTATGCATTCCTGGGAATTTCAAAAATATCAAATAATTTTTTTGTGCGCGTTTGGAATTAATGAGAAATCAGTTTTCCATGCCTTAGAGTATAGTTGTTGCTTGTTGATTTGGAAACAAGCGCAGAGGGTCAATGTGACCCTATACAATACCTATACAACGAGGTGACAGCCAGTTCCACAACTATAATCTGCCATCATCTCCAACATTAGTGACAATACTATATATTACTGGCCAGAAGACATCCTAAAAATAAGAAAAATGAGTAAAGAATGAAAAAGTAGTTATTGTTGGGTCTAAGGATTGTGATGGGCCAAAGGTCTCATGTCCATCTCACTGCTGCAAGACTGACAACTATAAAGACTGTCATTATTAATGATTTAATTCATGTTAATTTTAGTTAAATAAAAAAAACTATAATATTCCTCACATAATCAATGACAGAAATAAGAGTTGTGATGAACAGAGGAAGGGAGAGAAGGGAGGGAGGGAGAGAAGGAAAGGAACAAGCAGAAGTTTATTATTATTAAAACCTCTTCAGCAAAAAAGAGTGAATTTAGCAATTAAGGATGTAATGTAAACAGAGGCTTGACAGTACCTTTTAAAAATTTTTGAGCACCATCAAGACATTCTGGAGAAAGCTCATTATCTCCAAAAGAACCTAGTAATTCAGAGACCAGGATGTCAGCTTGTTCTGGCGCATCCCACTCTCTCATGTCACATGAAACCACAGTTACCTGTACACAAATGTAAATGTCAAGATGTATTGTGTTAAAGCATTATCACTTGTACACAGATGACACACAACGTATTATTAATATGTTCATTTGGAAGTGCTAGATTCTTAATGGGCCATACAGCAACTGAAGAACTGGAGGTGAGTAGGTCTGATCCTTGCAACAAGAACAATTCACCAGCATCAAGGATTCCCTTTCCTCCCATATCACTGCCATGAAAAGTAATACAACATGGCATGAATTGAAGGCAGTAAATATAGATTTTTGCATAACAGATGTGGAAATGGCACAAGTGTGTCTATAATACCTGGTCACCCCAGTCTTCATCCTGCTGTGCTTGTAATGTGACCACAGCATTGGGATTCTTCTCTACAGCATATACTTTTATTTTTCTTTGAGCTCCCTTTGCTGCCGCCAATGCTCTCCTCACAAGAGGTCCACGACCAGCACCCACAACCATCAGTATACTGAGTACAAAGAAAATGTAATTCACATAAGCTTGACAGTGTTATGAATAAGATTAATAGGAACTAAATTTTTTTGTTTTGCTTTGAAATAATCTTTTAATAAAATGCACTGTAATAAGGAAAAACAGGAAAAGTATATAAAGAAGTCAAATATTCTATACAAGTATAAAATCTGAGGCAAATCAGCCTATTATTAATTGCTTACAACACATTTTACACACCTTGAAGCTTCAAATCTCAGTACAATTTTGCCAGTGTTCTCTTTCATGCTCCTGCATCATAGAAAATTAATTACCCATTTTGTTCCATTATATTTCTACTGAAACTAATTAACTTCCTGTATATTCACCATCTCTTTCAACTGTTCCATAAACTGAAGACAATGAGTCAGTTTGAAACTACTTAAGAAATCCTGCTTAACAGAAGATCACTGAATCAGTTTGAGGTATTAATGCATACTTAAAACTGTACTATTCTTTATTTAGCTACCTCTCTTTTTTGCATATTTAAAAATTCCTACTTAACTCTTTCAGGGTCCACAGGCCCTCTCAGAGACTTTTTCTCAGGGTCCCCCAAATTTAAAAAAAAAAAAAAATTCTTATGAAAAGATAATCTTTTCCCGATCATAATGACACCAAAAGTATAAAATTTGATGGAAAACTTATGGAATTATGCTCTCGCGAAGTTAGCGGTCTTGACGATGTTTACGCATCGGCGATTTTGCCCACTTTGAGCCCTATTTTCGGCCAATTCCAATGTACTGTCGACAAAAATCATAACCATTTCGCTAGAACTCCATTTTTTTCTATCGAATGAGTACAAGAAACCACCAATTTACTGATTTCAACTAACCAATACAGTGGTCAGATTTAGCAATTTTGCCAATTTCACACAAATTTCAAAAGATGCCAATTTCCAAATAGGGTCCAGAATAAACAAGAAAGACATTCCTGGCACTAAAATAACATTTCCTCTGTTCATTAGTCACGTCCCCAGGTCCCTCTTACATTTCGTTTGCTTTCCACTTTGAATTTTTATTCTCACAAAAAAAAAATAAGATTTACTGTTATGCAGACTACTACATTAATGTAGAAATGGTATAAATAATATCAGCGCACTTGTGAAAGAATATTAGACTCACCAGTTGACGTGTATTGGATGCTTAGCATGATTTGTTTACTTTTGAACTTTGATAAAAATCGAATATTTCTGCTACTTTGAGCTCAATTTCAAGGTACTTTTCATTGCAAAACCAGTCAAAACATCTCAATTTCTGTAATATGTCTTCCATTCTATACAATGAGACCAGGAAAACTAGAATACAACAATAAACACCATACGAAAATATAGTGCAAAGTCGCTGTTTTAATCCAAAAACATGGTCAAAGTTTTTTTTTCTCATTACGCACTGTGTGCTGCAAGATTTTTTTATACTGCGCACACTGACCACATAGACCCATTCTTTCATATGTAGGCCTACCAACTTTCTCTCACTAGATCTGAAGGCGCTAGAATTTATGCATACTAGTACGTCATGGACACAGGCGCGCAAGCTGTAATAGTACGGCCGAAACCCTGAAAGGGATAATAACCTACGTCTAGTTCGTAAGTAATCTTTAAACATTAAGATTAGTCTGCTCGAAATGCACCACCTGCTAGTGGCTTTCTTTTATGTAACAATATTTTATTACATGTAAACCACATTACCTGTATACTGCAGAAAAGAAATAAAATTATTTGCATTTGTATTCTTTGTCAGTCTTCATAAGCTACATTTCACATGTTCTAATGCTCATCTTTTTCTCTGTCACATATTAAATACTAATTTCCTTAAAATGTTCTCCAACAATATTCAATAAGTATTTGCCTGTCTGCCATCAATATAGCTATTTTGTGGTTTTGTCTGAACCAGTTATCCAGCAAAATTAGTGAACTATCTACACTTACAACTACTGCAATATTCCAATAGCACTAACATTCCTATCATCCATGTTATATATAAGACAGCCTAATTAATAATTAAGTTTGCAGTATTTGTAGCAGCAAGTACAAGTATTATGTGTACCCTTGTCTTTAACCTCATCCATAGTGAGTTAGTGTGCACAATATTCAGTGCAAACAAGCTACAGTACTGGAGTACATACATCTCTTTTGTATCCTTTTCTTCCTCAGAAATTTTATCACAAATAGCCATATACATGGCTTGTTCATATTCAGAGTATTTAACAGGATCCTTCTCAAAAACTTCATATGTCTGAGACTCCAAATTGTCCATTAGAGGTTGCAATGGACACTGAAGGTAGTCTTCGTATCCACGAGCAAAGTCTGTCAGTGGATCTACCTCTAATTGTGCCTGAAAAAGAAAAAAAAGAAAAAGAATTTTGCAAATATAATTTATGCATCATTAAATACTGAAATGTCAAATGGCAGATATAAATATGACAACAAAGTAATTGACTTACAGCATTATTATCACAAAGATGACAATTTTTCTGTTCACTACTCAATAGTTACCCTAATAATGTGTTCCAAATATTGTTGATATAACTTGAAGTGCTGGTGTCGGAGTGGTCCAGATATAACAAACTGAGCGTGCAGTCTAAATAACCCTTTTATAAGAAGCTGATGAGCACGAGAGAGCACGGGAAACCCCTTCTTGTTGGTTAACCAAATGGAGGTTGGCAGAATAGCACTTCTCACAGGTTCTCCTAACCATCTGTAATGCCAAAAACAAAGCTTTAAAGGATTATATTATTAGGTCAACTTTTGTTTGTAACACACTGACCATCTCCCACAGAAGCAGGGCGACCAAAAAAAGAAGAAATGCTTTCATAAAGTGTGTTTTCTTTACATATAGCAATTATACAAGAGAAAGGGTTACTAGCCCTTTGCTTCTGGCATTTTAGTCGCCTCCTACAACATACATGCATAGCTTATGGAGGAAGGATTCTTCTCCACTTCCCCATGGGATATTAGGTTAAATCTGAAAATAAAATTTCCCAAGAGAAACTAAGTGTTTGTTCTACCTTCTATGAGAAACAGTTATGATTAATTCGGTCAATGTCTCACATTTTAAGGAATTAAAATGATATGAAATTAACAAGTGCATAATGCATACTCCCTGATATAGCCATCTTTTTAACACTAGTAAATTTACAAGCTAAGAGTTCTTATCAGACCTCTGAATTACAAAGCCCATTTCAATCATAGGTATACTAACGCCCTCTGGATGTAACCCACATTATTCTGCTAACACCCGGGGATCTATTTATAAGAGAGGCAACAAATGAAAGGAAAATTTTAATATTTTTTCCCCCATTTGATGGGTTCCAGAACCAATCCAACACTTGAAATTGGACGTGTCAGTGGCGTTATTGTCAGTAGTAGTAGTAGTGGCGGTGGTGGCAGCAGCAGCGGTGGTGGTGGCATGACGGTGGTTAAGGGCTTCCAATGCTCAAGCCTCTAACTCACCCTCTTCTACAGAATGTTTTTATTGTTCAAAATGTAAGGGAAATCGTTTTATTATATTCCTTTAGTATAATAAATTTGTTAAAATATACTAAATAGTTTATATTTGCAAAAGCATTCTGGTAATTAATTTCACAGCAGTGAGATGGACACACCAACTCTTGGGCTGCCACAGCTCTTACACATGGTCAGAACACTGAGAAGCTTTTCTCATGATTTTACAATTTTTTCATATTTTCTTGAAAGCTTCCATTCATATTATGGTGGTATTACCCTGGACATATTTAGTAAAAAATTTTGCAATAGCTGGTAAAATATGGCATTTTTTGCTGATATTTGCAAGTGATAGCTGATAGCAAATGACTGATAGATAATAGAGGTATGGGTGTTTGTGGGAAACAATCAGGCTGCAGCATTAGGGTTAAAAACAGCAGTTATTACTGGGATACCTCAGGGATATGTTTAAAAGACAATATTCAAAATAAAGTTGCTAGTAATGGCAAATCAATTGATCAACAAACAAAGAGAGATAGTAGAGGGCAACGAGTGACTAGCTCCCTAAAGGTTTACTATACAAATAGTAGGAGTCTAAGAAATAAGATAGATGAGCTAAAATTACTTGCAAGTGTGGGTAATACAGATATTATTGGTATAACAGAGACCTAGTTCAACCTGAAAGATAGAGAAATGCCTTCTGAATGCAACATACAGGGTTATAAACTATTCCACACTGATAGGGTCAACAGGAAAGGTGGTGGTGTGGCGATGTATGTCAGAGAAAATTTAAATTGTTGTCTTAGACATGATATAAGATTAGAAACATCGAACACAGAATCGGTTTGGCTACAGTTTCTCGAGGGACGTGACAAAATTAATTTTGGGTGTGATTTAAAGGCCCCCAAACCTTGAAAGGGAGTGCAGTAAACTGTTATGGGACGAAATTCATAAGGCATCTAGATATGAAAATGTTGTGATAATGGGAGATTTTAACTTTAGACAAATTGATTGGAACAATATGACAGGAAATCTTGAGTCTAGTGACTTTCTTGATACGGTTCAGGATTGCTTTTTAGAACAGGTTGCGACAGAACCAACTAGAGGAAACAATCTGCTTGACTTGGTTCTTGCCAACAAAGATTCACTAATTAATAATCTTGAGGTTAATGATGAGCTTGGGGAAAGTGATCACCAATCACTTAGTTTCAATATATCATGGAATTACCCAGATAACTGCAATCAAATCTCTGTCCCAGATTTTCGCTTGGCCGACTTAATGGGACTGAAAAATTACTTGGGTGGGCTAAATTGGGATGTCCTGACTATGGGTCAGGTAGGTGATCTTGGTTGCCAATATGACGTTTTTCAGAGCATAGTTCTAGCTGCCCAGTCAACTTTTGTTACGAGTAGGGAAATTAGATCTAACAAAAATGATCCCAAATGGATGAACAATAGATTAAAACATCTCATTGGTCAAAAGAGAGGCATATATAGGCGTATCAAAAGAGGGGATGGGCAGTTAAGAAATCAATATATTCAATTAAAGAGAGAAATAAAAAAAGGAATAAGAAAAGCAAAAAGGGATTATGAGGCTAAGGTCGCAAGGGATTCAAAGACTAACCCAAAAGGGTTCTTTCAGGTATACAGAAGTAAGATTAGGGACAAGATTGGCCCACTTAAGAGTAACTTTGGTCAGATCACTGACAGTGATAAGGATATGTGTGAAATACCAAATACCTACTTCCTCTCAGTTTTCACCCAGGAAAATACTAGCGATATTCCTGAAATAATAGATTACGTAGAACAGGATGATAATAAGCTATGTACGATAGTGGTAACTAGTGACATGGTCCTCAGACAAATAGAGAAACTAAAACCTAACAAATCCCCAGGTCCTGATGAACTGTTTGCAAGGGTGTTAAAGGAATGTAAAGAGGAACTTAGCATACCTTTGGCTAATCTTTTTAACATATTACTACAAACTGGCATAGTGCCTGGTAAGTGGAAAATGGCAAATGTAATACCTATTTACAAGGCAGGTGACAGGTCCTTGGCTTCAAACTATAGACCAATAAGCCTTACCTCCATAGTGGGAAAATTTATGGAATCAATAATTGCCGAAGCAATTCGTAGCCATCTTGACAGGACGGATTGATTAATGATTCTCAACACGGTTTTACAAAGGGGTGTTCCTGTCTTACGAACTTACTAACTTTTTTCACTAAGGTGTTTGAGGAGGTAGATCATGGTAATGAATATGATACTGTGTATATGGACTTCAGTAAGGCTTTTGATAGAGTTCCACATCACAGGCTATTGAGAAAACTTAGGGCACACGGAATAGGAGGAGAAATTTTTTCCTGGGTAGAGGCATTGCTGACAAATAGACAGCAGAGAGTTTGCATAAATGGGGAGAAATCAGAATGGGAGCACATCACAAGCGGTGTTCCTCAGGGGTCAGTGTTGGGCCCGTTGTTGTTCACAATTTACACAAAAGACATAGATGAGGGAATAAATAGCGACATAAGCAAATTTGCTGATGACACCAAAATAGGCCGTCCAATTCATTCTAATGAGGACATTAGAGCACTCCAGGACGATTTGAATAGACTGACGCAATGGTTGGAGAAGTAAATAAATAACAAAAAGGCACAATACCGTGACTGGAACGATACACAAATAACCCGCACATAAAAGAGAGAAGCTTGCGACGACGTTTCGGTCCGAGTTGGACCATTGACAGATGCAGTTTAATATTGACAAATGCAAAGTTCTAAATGTTGGACAGTTAAATAACCATGCCACATATAAACTAAATAATGTAGATCTTAATACTACCGATTGCAAAAAGGATTTAGGAGTTCTGGTTAGCAGTAATCTAAAACCAAGACAACAGTGCATTAGTGTTCGCAATAAAGCTAACAGAATTCTTGGCTTCATATCTAGAAGTATAAATAATATAAGTCCTCAGGTTGTTCTTCAACTCTATATATCCTTGGTTAGGCCTCATTTAGACTATGCTGCTCAGTTCTGGTCACCGTATTACAGAATGGATATAAATGCTCTGGAAAACGTACAAAGGAGGATGACAATGATGATCCCATGTATCAGAAATCTTCCCTATGAGGATAGACTGAGGGCCCTGAATCTGCACTCTCTTGAAAGGCGTAGAATTAGGGGAGATATGATCGAGGTGTATAAATGGAAAACAGGAATAAATAAAGGGGATGTAAATAGTGTGCTGAAAATTTCCAGCCAAGACAGGACTCGTAGCAATTGTTTCAAGTTGGAAAAATTCAGATTCAGGAAGGATATAGGAAAGCACTGGTTTGGTAATAGAGTTGTGGATGAGTGGAACAAGCTCCCGAGTACAGTTATTGAGGCTAAAATGTTGTGTAGTTTTAAAAATAGGTTAGATAAATACATGAGTGGGTGTGGGTGGGTGTGAGTTGGACCTGACTAGCTTTGCTGCTGGGTCTGGTACAGTGCTCCATCCTTGAGTGGGGATGGCCAGACTGGGTGGGTCATTGGGATAATCCGGGGGGGGTGGGTCATTGGTCTAATCCGGGGGGGGGGGGGGGGGCATGGACCTGCTCCGCGTGGTCAGTAGGCCTGTTGCAGTGTTCCTTATTTCTTATGTTCTATATATTTCCATAACAAACAATGACAACTACAGTTCTTTTGGGACCTAGAGAAGCTCATGAAGCTTTATCATCAGCTGTATAAAGTATTGCAGGGTAAAAGAGACCCAAGACACATTACAGAATTTCTCACTGCTCCAGTATAACCATCAACCTAAGTGCCAAAGTTTCACCCATCCATCGCAGCAAACAATCCACAACCTTCCACCTCAGACCAGTAGGGCCACAGCAACCCTCCCACTGTTCAGAATCACTGACAAATACCAGCAACCATAATTTAATGTAAGAAATATTATTTCTCTAACATTTCTAGCCTTAACCCCTTGAGGGTCTAGACCCCCAATCTGAAAAGTGTTCACAAGGTCCAACAATTTTCAATTTTTTTTTATTTTTTTTCTTATGAAATGGCAAAGAATCTTTTTCTGAAGGTAATAAAATAAAAATTAAATAATTTCATGGAAAATTGATGAAATTATGGTTTTGTGAATTTTGTTGAGTTAGTGATATGTACGCATCAGTGATTTTGCCTTCTTTGACTCATAATTTAGGTCAAGAAACTGCCCAACCAACTATTTCAACTATCCAATCAAGTGATCAGAAATTGGTAATTTGGCCAATTTCACACAAATTTCAAAATATTCCATTTTCAAAATAGGATCCAAAAAAACAATACAGGAATTCCTGGCACTAAAATAAAATTTCCTCTGTTCATTAGTTATTACCTGGAGTTTACCTGGAGAGAGTTTCGGGGGTCAACGCCCCCGCGGCCCGGTCTGTGACCAGGCCTCCTGGTGGATCAGCGCCTGATCAACCAGGCTGTTGCTGCTGGCTGCACGCAAACCAACGTACGAGCCACAGCCCGGCTGATCAGGAACTGACTTTAGGTGCCTGTCCAGTGCCAGCTTGAAGACTGCCAGGGGTCTGTTGGTAATCCCCCTTATGTGTGCTGGGAGGCAGTTGAACAGTCTCGGTCCCCTGACACTTATTGTATGGTCTCTTAACGTGCTAGTGACACCCCTGCTTTTCATTGGGGGGATGGTGCATCGTCTGCCAAGTCTTTTGCTTTCGTAGTGAGTGATTTTCGTGTGCAAGTTCGGTACTAGTCCCTCTAGGATTTTCCAGGTGTATATAATCATGTATCTCTCCCTCCTGCGTTCCAGGGAATACAGGTTTAGAAACCTCAAGCGCTCCCAGTAATTGAGGTGTTTTATCTCCGTTATGCGCGCCGTGAAAGTTCTCTGTACATTTTCTAGGTCGGCAATTTCACCTGCCTTGAAAGGTGCTGTTAGAGTGCAGCAATATTCCAGCCTAGATAGAACAAGTGACCTGAAGAGTGTCATCATGGGCTTGGCCTCCCTAGTTTTGAAGGTTCTCATTATCCATCCTGTCATTTTTCTAGCAGATGCGATTGATACAATGTTATGGTCCTTGAAGGTGAGATCCTCCGACATAATCACTCCCAGGTCTTTGACGTTGGTGTTTCGCTCTATTTTGTGGCCAGAATTTGTTTTGTACTCTGATGAAGATTTAATTTCCTCATGTTTACCATATCTGAGTAATTGAAATTTCTCATCGTTGAACTTCATATTGTTTTCTGCAGCCCACTGAAAGATTTGGTTGATGTCCGCCTGGAGCCTTGCAGTGTCTGCAATGGAAGACACTGTCATGCAGATTCGGGTGTCATCTGCAAAGGAAGACACGGTGCTGTGGCTGACATCCTTGTCTATGTCGGATATGAGGATGAGGAACAAGATGGGAGCTAGTACTGTGCCTTGTGGAACAGAGCTTTTCACCGTAGCTGCCTCGGACTTTACTCTGTTGACGACTACTCTCTGTGTTCTGTTAGTGAGGAAATTATAGATCCATCGACCAACTTTTCCTGTTATTCCTTTAGCGCGCATTTTGTGCGCTATTACGCCATGGTCACACTTGTCATATAAATTCCATTTTGATTTTTAACCCTTTGAGGGTCAACAGGCCCTCTCCGAGACTCGTTCTCAGGGTCGGCCAAATTTAAAAAAAAAAAAAAAAAAAAAAAAAAAAAAAAAAAAAAAAAAAAATTCTTATGAACAGATAGAGAATCTTTTCCCAATCATAATGCCACCAAAAGTATGAAATTTGATGGAAAACTTACAGAATTATGCTCTTGCGAAGTTATCGGTCTTGGCGATGCTTACACATCAGCGATTTTGCCCAATTTGAGCCCTATTTTCGGCCAAATCCACTGTACTAGTCGACAAAAAACATGAATATTTCGCTAGAACTCCATTTTTTCTATCGAATGAGTGCAAGAAACCACCCATTTACCAATTTCAACTATCCAGTACAGTGGTCAGAATTTAGCAATTTTGCCAATTTAACACAAATTTCAAAAGATGCCAATTTCCAAATAGGGTCCAGAAAAAACAAGAAAGACATTCCTGGCACTAAAATGACATTTCCTCTGTTCATTAGTCATGTCCCAAGGCCCCTCTTACATTCTTTTGCTTTCCACTTTGAATTTTTATTCTCACAAAAAATAGAAGATTTACTGTTATGCAGACTACTGCATTAGTGTAAAAAATGGTATAAATAATATTGCCGCACTTGCAAAAGAATATTAGACTCACCAGTTGACGTGTATTGGACACTTGGCATAATTTGTTTATTTTTGAACTTTGGTAAAAATCGAACATTTCTGCTATTTTGAGCTCAATTTCAAGGTACTTTTCATTGTAAAACCAGTCAAAATCATCTCAATTTCTGTAATATGTCCAAGAAAACTAGAATACAACAATAAATACCATACGAAAATACAGTGCAAAATCGGTTTTATTCCAAAAAAGCGGTCAAACTTTTTTTTCTCATTATGCACTGTGTGCTGCAGGATTTTTATATTGTGCACACTGACCACATAGACCCATTCTTTCATATGTAGGCCTACCAGTTTTCTCCCACTAGATTTGAGGGCGCTAGAATTTAGGCATACTAGTACGTCAAAAACCCTGGGTCGTAAGCCGTACTAGTACGGCCAAAACCCTCAAAGGGTTAATTCACACAAAGACTTTTTAGTCACACCAAAAAATAGAAGATTTACTGTTATGCATTATTGCAATAATTGTATAAATAATATCAGTGCCTTCATGAATGCACATTAGACCCACCAGTTGATGTGTATTGGACACATAATGTGATTTATTTACTCTTGAATATTGGGAAAAATCAAACTTTTCCACTACTTGAGCTCAGTTTCAAATTATTTTTATTCCTAAAACCAATCAAAATCATCTCTATTTCTGTAATATGTCTGCCATTCTATCAAATGAGACTAAAAAAGCACAAATACAACCATAAAAACCATGTGAAAATACACTGAAAATCGCTGTTGCAATCCGAAAACAAAGTCATAGTTTTTCTTTTTCTCATTATGCACTGTGTGCTGCAGAATTTTTTTTTTATATGGTGCACACTTACCACAGGCCCATTCTCTCATATCTAGGCCCAAATTTACTTCTCACAACTTATCTGAGTGAGCTGAGCTCATGTAGTACTACGGCACTGACCCTGGCTTCAAAGCCCTAGAATTTTGGCACAGACTCTCAAGGGGTTAACTAATGCATTGAACATAATACATCTCAACAACTAACTACAATTACATTATCATTTTTATTTGTTTACAATCTGGAGACCTAAAAAAATAGTTTGCCATTTTTGGGGTCCAAGAAATGTAATCCTACTTGTCTCACAAGTTCTTCAGTTTGTTGTACACAATTTCATCTTGTACAAAATTTTCAGGAAAGAAACTTTCATGTTAATTAAGTAATTTATACATGTATACTTACCTGTCAATAACTGACTGTTCTGGAAGGTCCGCTGAAATTTCCAATGCTAAGCCAATTTTTTTCTGAATATTGGCTACACTGTGAAACCTGTAAAATGAAAAAAAAAATTGCTGTATGTGAGGCTTTTAAGAGGAGAACTGGCTATACTGTGAAGCCCAGAAGATAGAGAGAGATTTTAAAGATTCTTTATTTCAGCATGATACAATGTTTGTACAAGGGTAAGTGACATTTAGGTGTGCATGCAGAAAGTCCCTTAAAATGCAGAGTATCTTGGACAAACTTAAGCCTATCTTAAGATTAAAAAGGCAATAACTAACGGACTGCTTATATATACAGTCTCTTAGGTGACTAAAAATAAAATTAGGAGTTACAATTAATAAGCGAACTGAATATCCTATTAGTTCATGCTACATGGCTTTAAGAATTACAGGCTGGAGTATGATTATAGGTAATGAGGAATCTAGTATATCAACATAATGTAAACACATTCAATATTTTAACCCTTTCACTGTCAGTGCCGTAGTATTACGGCTTGCAAGACAGTGTTGGTCCCATAAAAATTACGCCAAAATTCTAGCGGCTTCCAATCTTGCAGAAGAAAGCTGGTAGGCCTACGTATGAGAGAATGGGTCTGAGTGGTCAGTGTATGCAGTATAAAAAAAAATCCTGCAGCACACAGTGCATAATGAAAAAAATCAAAGTTGCAGAAATGTTCAATTTTTGCCCATGTTCAAGATCACATTACGCATCCAATACACATCAACTGGTGGGTCCAATGTGCTTTCACAAATGTGCTGATATTATTTATACAATTTTTACAATAATGCAGTAGTCTGCATAACAGTAAATCTTCTATTTTTTGTGTGAATAAAAATTCAAAATGGAAAATAAGCGTAAAATAAGAGCTGCCTGGAGAAGTGACTAATGAACAGAGAAAATGTTATTTTAGTGCTAGGAATGTTTGTACTGCTAACTCTGGACACTATTTTGAAATTGGTCTTACTTGAATAGTGAATGAATTTGACCAAATTACCAATTTCTGATCACTTTATTGGGTAGCTGAAATTGGTAAATGGGCAGTTTCTTGTACTCAGTTGATAGAACAAATGGAATTCTAGCAAAACAGCTACGAGTTTGGTTGACTGGAACAATGGAATTGGCCGAAAATAGGGCTCAAGTGGGAGAAATTGCCGATGCATAAATATCACCTAGACCACTAACTTCACAAGAGCGTAATTCCATGAGTTTTCCATTAAATTTCGTATTTTTGGTGTCATTACCATTAGGAAAAGATTCTCTATCATTTCATAAGAAATTTTTTTTTTTTAAGTTCTTCGATACTGAGAGCAAGTTTGTGAGCAGGTGTCTCGACAGTGAAAGGGTTAATGATTGTGAGGATTACAGATATTATGAATAAGAATATACTGTTTCCCATATGTTTGTGACAATGAAAAATAACGATAAGGATATGGGTTTCTCATATTTAGCTGATGCTGGGATATGTAAGGGAGAAAAGGTTTTTTTTTTTACAGTAGTTTTGAAAATGATGGTCGAGAGAGTGGCTCTGGAGATTTCAGACAGGGAGTTGCAGATTTTGGGTCCTTTTATGTGTACATTGAATTTTTACAAAGGTTAAGCCGGACAGAGGGTATGTCAGAGATTCTTGTACTGTTGCAACTATTAAAAAAAGTACTTCAGGTTGGGATTAATATTAAAAATTTATTTTTCTGTTTATGTAAGAGGCATAGTAACAAGAGGTGAGGGAAGAGTCGTCTTGCAGTGAACTGTGTGATCATTCGTGCTGTGACTTTTTGTTATTATTATTATTGGCTTGAGGTGATTTGCTGTTGTGGATCCCCAGGCACAGATAGCATAGGTAAGGTAGGGATAGATCAGTGAACAGTATATAGTGCTGTTTGTGGCACATAATAACGTACTGAGAGGATGCCAACAGTTTTGGACACTGTGTGTGTGTTGTATGTGGGTGCTGTATTTCAAGTTGCTGTCAAGGAGCAGACCCAGAAATTTTCTCTCAATATGTTTAGTAATAAGAGTATTGTTAATCATAATGTTTAGTTAGACATTACTCTGCTCCCAAACATAATGTAGGTTTTGTCAATATTAAATATAAGTTTACTGGTAGTCATCAATGTTGATAATTTTAGATGCTGGATGCTGGATTTGAGTGAGAGATGGCAAAAGTTGTGTCATCAGCAAAGAGAATATATCTATGTGTTGTTGCAATACATCTGAAAGGTCACTAATGTATAGGAAGAAAAGCAGGGGGCCAAAGACACTTCCCAGTGGAACGTCAATATCCAGAGGTCTTGTTGAAGAGGTTGTGTCCTTAATAGACACACATGCAGACTACTGCATTATTGTAATAATTGTATAAATAATGTCAGTGCATTCCTAAATGCGTATTAGACTGGCCAGTTGAATGTGTATTGGACAAGTGATGTCATTTGTGTACTCTGGTATATCGGCAAAAATCGAACATTTCTGCTACTTTGAGTTCAATTTCAAGTTACTTTCAGTCCTGAAACTAATCAAGAAGTTTTTACAAAGTAGAAGTGATGCAAGGAGGGAAGAGTATATGGAGAAAAAGAGAGAGGTTAAGAGAGTGGTGAAGCAGGGAAGAGTATATGGAGAAAAAGAGAGAGGTTAAGAGAGTGGTGAAGCAATGTAAAAAGAGAGCAAATGAGAGAGTGGGTGAAATGTTATCAACAAATTTTGTTGAAAATAAGAAAAAGTTTTGGAGTGAGATTAACAAGTTAAGGAAGCCTAGAGAACAAATGGATTTGTCAGTTAAAAACAGGAGAGGAGAGTTATTAAATGGAGAGTTAGAGGTATTGGGAAGATGGAGGGAATATTTTGAGGAATTGTTAAATGTTGATGAAGATAGGGAAGCTGTGATTTTGTGTATAGGGCAAGGAGGAATAACATCTTGTAGGAGTGAGGAAGAGCCAGTTGTGAGTGTGGGGGAAGTTCGTGAGGCAGTAGGTAAAATGAAAGGGGGTAAGGCAGCCGGGATTGATAGGATAAAGATAGAAATGTTAAAAGCAGGTGGGGATATAGTTTTGGAGTGGTTGGTGCAATTATTTAATAAATGTATGGAAGAGGGTAAGGTACCTAGGGATTGGCAGAGAGCATGCATAGTTCCTTTGTATAAAGGCAAAGGGGACAAAAGAGAGTGCAAAAATTATAGGGGGAGAAGTCTGTTGAGTATACCTGGTAAAGTGTATGGTAGAGTTATTATTGAAAGAATTAAGAGTAAGACGGAGAATAGGATAGCAGATGAACAAGGAGGCTTTAGGAAAGGTAGGGGGTGTGTGGACCAGGTGTTTACAGTGAAACATATAAGTGAACATTATTTAGATAAGGCTAAAGAGGTCTTTGTGGCATTTATGGATTTGGAAAAGGCGTATGACAGGGTGGATAGGGGGGCAATGTGGCAGATGTTGCAGGTGTATGGTGTAGGAGGTAGGTTACTGAAAGCAGTGAAGAGTTTTTATGAGGATAGTGAGGCTCAAGTTAGAGTATGTAAGAAAGAGGGAAATTATTTCCCAGTAAAAGTAGGCCTTAGACAAGGATGTGTGATGTCAAGGTGGTTGTTTAATATATTTATAGATGGGGTCGTAAGAGAAGTAAATGCGAGGGTCTTGGCAAGAGGTGTGGAGTTAAAAGATAAAGAATCACACATAAAGTGGGAGTTGTCACAGTTGCTCTTTGCTGATGACACTGTGCTCTTGGGAGATTCTGAAGAGAAGTTGCAGAGATTGGTGGATGAATTTGGTAAGGTGTGCAAAAGAAGAAAATTAAAAGTGAATACAGGAAAGAGTAAGGTTATGAGGATAACAAAAAGATTAGGTAATGAAAGATTGGATATCAGATTGGAGGGAGAGAGTATGGAGGAGGTGAATGTATTCAGATATTTGGGAGTGGACGTGTCAGCGGATGGGTCTATGAAAGATGAGGTGAATCATTGAATTGATGAGGGGAAAAGGGTGAGTGGTGCACTTAGGAGTCTGTGGAGACAAAGAACTTTGTCCTTGGAGGCAAAGAGGGGAATGCATGAGAGTGTAGTTTTACCAACGCTCTTATATGGGTGTGAAGCATGGGTGATGAATGTTGCAGCGAGGAGAAGGCTGGAGGCAGTGGAGATGTCATGTCTGAGGGCAATGTGTGGTGTGAATATAATGCAGAAAATTCGTAGTTTGGAAGTTAGAAGGAGGTGCGGGATTATCAAAACTGTTGTCCAGAGGGCTGAGGAAGAGTTGTTGAGGTGGTTCGGACATGTAGAGAGAATGGAGCAAAACAGAGTGACTTCAAGAGTGTATCAGTCTGTAGTGGAAGGAAGGCGGGGTAGGGGTCAGCCTAGGAAAGGTTGGAGGGAGGGGGTAAAGGAGGTTTTGTGTGTGAGGGGCTTGGACTTCCAGCAGGCATGCGTGAGCGTGTTTGATAGGAGTGAATGGAGACAAATGGTTTTTAATACTCGACGTGCTGTTGGAGTGTGAGCAAAGTAACATTTATGAAGGGGTTCAGGGAAACCGGCAGGCCGGACTTGAGTCCTGGAGATGGGAAGTACAGTGCCTGCACTCTGAAGGAGGGGTGTTAATGTTGCAGTTTAAAAACTGTAGTGTAAAGCACCCTTCTGGCAAGACAGTGATGGAGTGAATGATGGTGAAAGTTTTTCTTTTACGGGCCACCCTGCCTTGGTGGGAATCGGCCAGTGTGATAATAAAAAAATAAAAAAAAATCTTCCATTCTATCAAATGAGACCAAGAAACCAAGAATACAACCAAAAAACCATATGAAAACACACCGCAAATTCTGTTTTAAACCAAAAACACAGTACAGGTCTGCCATCACAAATCCGGCAATCAGTTATTCTGCACTAATTTTGGCTAGCATAATTTCAAATTTCCAGGGTCGCCACACCAACCTGCTGGTACTGTTTGGTGGCGCTACTTGCTGCACAAGTCATTCCAATTTCTTTTTCTCCATTTATTGTTTTAACCTGCTTACTTTTAGCCCTAGCCATGGTTCCAATGAATAAAAGAAATGCTTCTCATTATGTAAAGCACCAACACAGTACATTGTCCATTAAAGATAAGGTGGCTTAGAAGCCACTGTCGGGTGCCATGAGCTCAGTCTCATGATGCAGGAGAATATGTTTTATTATTACGCTAATATCAACACTACAGCTTATTAGTCTATCACAACTGATCTAATATGACATAATAAACAATATAAATAACATAAAACATGTTAAATATTCCAGAATAAATAATATTTGGCATAACACCGAGCAATTCGACGAAGGTATGAAGAGGATATATGGTATACAAATACCATTGTCCTATCCCTGTCCTGAGGGCTTATATTAGAGAAAACGGTGTATAGCACAGGGCTGTGATATACACTCGTACTGCACCATAGACCTATAACAAAAAAGTTATTTTCTCTATATAGATTATCACACATAGCAGCATATGTGTAGAGAACCTAGGATAACCCAAAAAAGTCAACGTGGCTTATTTCTAGTACCTGGCTTGGGTTAGCCATATATGATTTTTGGTAAATATTCGATTCCCAGCCAGGGTAGAAACATTAGGCGTGTTTCTTTACACCTGTTGTCTATGTTTACCCATCAATGAATGGGTACCTGGGTGTTTTAGCCAACTAGTGTGGGTGTTATCCTCGGACACTGACCTAATTTTCTTGATATACTCTGCATAACAAGTGGCATTCTGTATAGTAGTATGTCACTGATGTCAGCTATGTCTGTATACCTTGTACATGTACGTGTAGTAAATAAAGATATTATTATTATTATTATTATATTTTCTCAGTTGTTTGTTGGGTTATCTTATTGAAACTTGGGCAATGTATGATGAAAAGATACTTCTTAACATACACCAAAAATGAAAGAAATCAGACCATAAATAGCGGAGTTCACTTCTCAGCCATTAGCGGCCACTTAGCGGTATATTTTTGTATGTTTTTATGGTTATATTCTCATTTTTCAGTCTCATTTGAAAGAATGAAATGTATATTACAGAAATAGATATGATTTCGATTGCTTTCATGAAAAAAAGTGCCTTGAAATTGCGCTCACAGTAGCGAAAATGTTCTGTTCTTTAGCGAAGTTCAAGAGTAAACAAATGACATCACCATCCAATACCTGTCTGCCTGCCAGTCCAAATTCCAATACGTAGTCTGGGTTGACATTATTTATACAGTGGACCCCCGGTATTCGATGGCATCGGTATTCGATAAATCCGGTATTCGATGCACTATATCGCAAAAAATTTTCCTCAGTATTCGATTGAAAACCCGGTATTCGATACGATTCATACGAGACCTGTCTACATGTGGCCTGAACTGCCCCGTGTGTGCCAGTGTTTACAAGCCAGCCAGTGTGCGCGCATCTAAGG
Organism: Cherax quadricarinatus; assembly: GCF_038502225.1. Classification (NCBI taxonomy): domain Eukaryota; kingdom Metazoa; phylum Arthropoda; class Malacostraca; order Decapoda; family Parastacidae; genus Cherax; species Cherax quadricarinatus. The sequence continues at coordinate 38,867,821 of NC_091304.1, read as the reverse complement.
ATACATTCGGTACATTCCATATTATCACTGAGTTTGGTGCTTCTTTCTGCAAAATAAGTCACCATGGGCCCTAAGAAAGCTTCTAGTGCCAACCCTTCGAGAAAAAAGTTGCTAATGACTTATGAAATGAAGAAAGAGATAATTGCAAAGTACGAAAGTGGAGTGCGTGTGTCGGAGCTGGTTAGGTTGTATAATAAACCCCAATCAACCATCTCTACTATAGTGACCAGGAAAACGGCAATCAAGGAAGCTGTTCTTGCAAAAGGTGCAACTGTGATTACGAAGCAGCGACCGCAAGTGTTAGAAAATGTTGAGAGATTGTTATTGGTGTGGATAAATGAAAAACAGATAGCAGGAGATAGCATCTCTCAAGCGATCATTTGTGAAAAGGCTAGGCAGTTGCATGAAGAATTGGTAAAGAAATTGCCTGCAACTAGTGGTGATGTGAGTGAATTTAAGGCCAGCAAAGGTTGGTTTGAAAGATTTAAGAATCGTAGTGGCATACATAGTGTGATTAGGCATGGTTAGGCTGCCAGTTATGTTGTGCGACAGAAGTCCAGTGACTCTCAAGCTGGTCCTAGTGGCATTAAAAGAAGGGAAGTAACCCCGGAAAAGGACTTGCTACCTCAAGTCCTAACACCTCTCCCCTCCTCCCATCCCATCAATCATCACCAGATCTTCATTAAAAGTAAGTGTCAATTATTTTATTGTTATTGTAATTATTCTTTTGCATTAAACTTAATATTTCATGTAGTAAAATTTTTTTTTTCATACTTTTGGGTGTCTTGCACGGATTAATTTTATTTCCATTATTTCTTATGAGGAAAATTGATTTGGTTTTCGATATTTTCGGTATTCGATGAGCTCTCAGGAACGGATTAATATCAAATACCAGGGGTCCACTGTACAATTATTACAATAATGCAGTAGTCTGCATAACAGTAAATCTTCTATTTTTTTGTGTGAATAAAAATTCCAAATGGTAAGCAAGAGTAATATAAGAGGGGCCTGAAGCCATGACTAATGAACAGAGAAAATGTTATTTTAGTGCCAGGAATGTCTGCATTGTTTATTCTGGACCCTATTTTGAAACTGGCATCTGTTGAAATTTGTGTGAAATTGGTCAAACTGCCAATTTCTGACCACTTTATTGGGTAGTTGAAGTAAGTGAATGGGCGGTTTCTTGTACTTAGTTGACAGACTAGAAGTAAGTTTATTCAGGTATACACAAATACAGTTACACAGATTATCATACATAGCAGTGTATGTAGAGAGAACCTAGGATAACCCAGAAAAGTCAGACAAAGTGACTTATTTCCAGTACCTGGCTTGGGCTTGCCATACATGATTTTTGGGAAATATTTTTTTTTTCTCGGTTATTTGTTGGGCTATCTCATTGAAACTTGGGCAATGTATGATGGAAAAATGCTTCTTAACGTACAACAAAAATAAAGAAGACTGATGATAAATAAGGGAGTTCACTTCTGAGCCATTAGCCGCCTCTTTGCAGTATATTTTCGTATGGTTCTTATGGTTGTATTCTCATTTTTTTGGACTCATTTGATAGAATGGAAGATATATTACAGAAATAGACATGATTTTGATTGTTTTCATGACGAAAAGTACCTTGAAATTGAACTCAAAGTACCAGTGTGAGGGAAAAGTTCAATAGGTTGGAGTAGCGAGGGAGTATATAGTAACAATAGTTTCATTGCCAGCTACTTGTTAAGGTAGGGTAAGTCCAGCTCCCACTATTCCCCCCCTTTTTCCCCCTCCCCGAAAGTGTTAGTTTGATTGCCGGTTGCTTGTTAAGGTAGGGTCAGTCTAGCTCCCGCTATCCCTTCCCCTCCCTCTTCCTTCCCCTCGAAAGGTCACGTGTGGGGCTCCGGCCAAACTGTAATCACTCGACTCACAGCTCCCAGCACTACTGTAAGTACATGCCTACTCATATTCTTGTGGACTTATTGGTTGAAAGCTTCACTTTTGACCAATAATAAACTTAGTCCTTTCAGTCTTGCTCTATGTTACATGTCTTAATAATCACCACATCTTTTAGGTATTGTACTTATCATGGAGTGATTTCTTAAGCAGTGGGTAACCTGTCTCTCTTTCCAGCTTGGAATGACAGAATGGGTCACCTGCCAACCAACGAGTAGAATTGAAGGAGACGGACTAACGTCCTGAGACGTCCCATGTTTTATCTACTTACCTGTGCACATGTATGAAGTTGAAGGACATAACCCCTCATCATTGCAGCGGTAAAGAACCTGCTTTCCTGTCATCTGGATAGATTATTTACGGCTATAGACTGTGAAGAATGAGCCGGTGGGTTGTCACCAACACCTGCGACCCCCCCCCCCACATCATCAGCAACGGCTACGATTTCAACTACACGAAGTGTCACCAACACCAGACACCCAAGTTTTATATATATATATATATTAGCGTTGAATTCAGATATCATTTATATTTTTCATTTTTCATTTTCTTTAATGTAGGATCAACATTTCATATTTAAGTGTTTTATATTTTATATTTTCTAAATAATAAAGTGTTTATGTTTGTCAGTTTTTGTTCTTTTTCTATGCATTAATTTTCCTGAGGAGGAGCCAGCCTTAGTAATACTGACTGAAGTTGTTACAGGGCTGAGTAAGCCTTCACAACCGGAAATGTTCAATTTTTGCATCAGTCAAGTTGGTTAATTTTATTAAGTGTATTCTAACCTAACTATACTCTGTAATCTGGCAAACTCAGTAATCCGGCACACTACAGGTCCCAATGATGCTGGATTTGCGATGAAGGACCTGTAGCAGGTTATTTCTCATGCACTGTGTGCTGCAGGATTTTTTTTATATGATGCACACTTATCACACAGATCCATTCTCTCAAATCTAGGCCCAAATTTACTGCTCACAGCTTATCTGAATGAGCTGAGGTCACGGTGTCATACTACAGGACCAAAATTGGCTTCAAAGCTGGGATACAACGGAGCTGACACTGTAAGGGTTAAACCAAACACAAAGTCAGAGGTTTGCTTTTCCATCATGCACCACATGGGGCGGGATAACTTTTCATACTGTGCAAAAATTTACCATTCACAGCATATCTGAGGGTACTGTGCTTAAAATGTAGTGAGTGACACTGGTGTCAACAACGTAGATTTACATAAAAGACAATGAAAGGGTTACCATACAAAACTGTACATTTTCATAAAACATGTTCAATTGGGAGTTGACGTGTCGGCGGATGGATTTATGAAGGATGAGGTTAATCATAGAATTGATGAGGGAAAAAAGGTGAGTGGTGCGTTGAGGTATATGTGGAGTCAAAAAACGTTATCTATGGAGGCAAAGAAGGGAATGTATGAAAGTATAGTAGTACCAACACTCTTATATGGATGTGAAGCTTGGGTGGTAAATGCAGCAGCGAGGAGACGGTTGGAGGCAGTGGAGATGTCCTGTCTAAGGGCAATGTGTGGTGTAAATATTATGCAGAAAATTCGGAGTGTGGAAATTAGGAGAAGGTGTGGAGTTAATAAAAGCATTAGTCAGAGGGCAGAAGAGGGGTTGTTGAGGTGGTTTGGTCATTTAGAGAGAATGGATCAAAGTAGAATGACATGGAAAGCATATAAATCTATAGGGGAAGGAAAGAGGGGTAGGGGTCGTCCTCGAAAGGGTTGGAAAGAGGGGGTAAAGGAGGTTTTGTGGGTGAGGGGCTTGGACTTCCAGCAAGCGTGCATGAGCGTGTTAGATAGGAGTGAATGGAGACGAATGATACTTGGGACCTGACGATCTGTTGGAGTGTGAGCAGGGTAATATTTAGTGAAGGGATTCAGGGAAACCGGTTATTTTCATATAGTCGGACTTGAGTCCTGGAAATGGGAAGTACAATGCCTGCACTTTAAAGGAGGGGTTTGGGATATTGGCAGTTTGGAGGGATATGTTGTGTATCTCTATACGTATATGCTTCTAAACTGTTATATTCTGAGCACCTCTGCAAAAGCAGTGATAATGTGTGAGTGTGGTGAAAGTGTTGAATGATGATGAAAGTATTTTCTTTTTGGGGACTTTCTTTCTTTTTTTTTGGGTCACCCTGCCTCGGTGGGAGACGACCGACTTGTTGAAAAAAAAAAAAAAAAAATGTTCAATTGTTTTAAGCAATTTCTACATTAAGTTGTACTATGCTTCTTACTTGTTCCACCAAGTCCATGTATCTATAGCGAAGCCATCTACACTCTGCTTCTTATCCGAGCGATGCTGGGCAGCAATCTCCTCTGGTGCCTGCATTGGTACTCTCACCCATACCTGACAAGATGGAGGAATTTTGTCACTTTAAAAAAAATCCAAAATACAGAAACACTGATAAATCGTGAACTAAACTAGTGTTAGGCCTTGACACAACCACCACTGAATCTCACATTACTGCAGCAGTTATCTCTACTAACTCAGATCCAGGCTATGAAACAACATACAAATGCTAACTTTAAACTTGTATTCTTAACCCTTTGTGGGTCGACAGGCCCTCTCCCAGACTTGTTCTCAGGGTCGAAAAATATTCGAAAAAAAAAAAAATTATTTTTTCTTATGAAAAAAAGAGGTTATTTTTTCTAAACATTTTAAGCTAAAAAAATTTTTGCCATCAATACTTACCAAGATATGGAGGTGTGAAGTTGACGGAAATTGAACTGCATATGATATCATCGCTGACTGCCATTCACCCGGTAATCATTTATTTATTTTTTTCTATTTTTTTTCTATTATTTTTTAATATTTTTTCTTTTCAGGTAACTTTTGTGGCCTGTGAGTTCAATATGAGCACTATTTTGTATGTATTTACATTTTCTATACGACACAATAACTGCACAAACACTGTTGTCATTACATTGTTTACAAAACATTTACACAAACGAACAACATAAATTGTTGTTTATTACTATTTTTCTAAATTTTATATACACAATATATATACAATACAGTCATTAGACATGTTTCTAGAAGTTCTGCAGCCTGTGGAACTCTTTGAAACATGGTGTCAAGCACAATGGTGTTTCACACTCCTCACACATAAAACGAGTGTCTCTGCGTTCTCGTGGGTGTTTTTTTGTATGTGCACAGACAAAACACCTCTGAGCCTTTTTCTTCAAAGCAGTAGCAGGCAGTTGTATTAGGAAGTGACCACCATGCCTCAGACAAGAGGGTAGTTGGTGATCAGTTCGCAGGCGTTGTTCTATTGCAGGTGTTGTTCTATTGCAGGTGTTGTTCTATTGCAGGTGTTGTTACTTGGTACTTGAATAATATTTGTCTGATGACAGACAAACAAAACTGACCATATGGTGGTTTGTTTCTGGTCTTCAACTTATACACATTATAAGCATTCAGCATGGAAATGTCCACAAGATGAAAAAAAGAGTTTTATTTGCAACTTATAACTCCTGCAAACACAATCAGCACACTCAATTTGCATATCACATTTGTCCATTGAGGGTGTAGTCCATCACAGCTGCAGGTTTAGAATGGGTTCATTGGTCTCTCTATGCTGCCTGCCAGTGTCTGTCATTTTGTTTCAGTGAACTGATGACAACAGTGTGACATCTCGTTTGTCACGCCACCAAAATGCCACGATGTCATTGGCAGCAAACACCTGCACCTCACCGGTACGAGTGCCAGCATCGAACCTGGATATATGTTCACGATTTCCACGCACTGTGCCACACACATCTGTCATATTCACTCGCAAAAAATCACCGAGTGAGGGGCTTGTGTACCAGTTATCAGTACAGTGGACCCCCGGTTAACGATATTTTTTCACTCCAGAAGTATGTTCAGGTGCTAGTACTGACCGAATTTGTTCCCATAAGGAATATTGTGAAATAGATTAGTCCATTTCAGACCCCCAAACATACACGTACAAACGCACTTACATAAATACACTTACATAATTGGTCGCATTCGGAGGTGATCGTTATGCGGAGGTCCACTGTACATAGTACAGTGGAACCTCTACTTGCAAGCGTGTCCACGTGCAAGTTTGATGGGTTGAATTTTTGCTTCCATACGCGAGCGAAATTTCCACAAGCAAGCAGACCTCAAGGCAGGTTCCTTGACACTGGTGAGGGGCTCTTGCTCTTGATCTTGGGAATTGTATCTCATTTGTTTGTTGGACTATCTTATTGAAACTTGGGCAATGTATGATGGAAAGATGCTTCTTAATGTACACCAAAAATGAAAGAAATCTAAGCATAAATAACGGAGTTCACTTCTCAGCAATTAGCCACCCCTTAGTGGTAATTTCGAATGGTTTTTATGGTTGTATTCTCGTTTTTTTGGTCTCATTTGATAGAATGGAAGATATATTACAGAAATAGATATGATTTTGATTGCTTTCACGACGAAAAATGCCTTGAAATTGCCCTCAACCTAGGACAAATGGTCAATTGCTTGGCTGTTTCAGAGTAAACAAATGTTCATTCCACTGTCCATTCCAATATGCAGTCGTGAATGGGTTGATATCATTTATACAATTATTGCAATAAGGAATAACAGTAAATCTTATATTTTTTGTGTGAATAAAAATTACAAATTATATAATAATAATATGTATAATAATTATAGGTAGTAGGTTGGTAGACAGCAACCACCCAGGGAGGTACTACCGTCCTGCCAAGTGAGTGTAAAACGAAAGCCTGTAATTGTTTTACATGATGGTAGGATTGCTGGTGTCCTTTTTTCTGTCTCATAAACATGCAAGACTTCAGGTACGTCTTGCTACTTCTACTTACACTTAGGTCACACTACACATACATGTACAAGCATATATATACACACCCCTCTGGGTTTTCTGCTATTTTCTTTCTAGTTCTTATTCTTGTTTATTTCATCTTATCTCCATGGGGAAGTGGAACAGAAGGGATACGGCCGGTTTGTTGAAAGAAGAAGATGTATAATAATATGTATAATAATAATAGTATAATATAATACAATAATAATAATAATAATGTATAATAATAATACATATATAATAATAATGTACAGTGGAACCTCAAAAATCGAACTTAATTCGTTCCAGGAGCTAGTTCTAAATCCGAAAAGTCTGAAATTTGAAGCAATACAGTGGACCCCCGGTTAACGATATTTTTTCACTCCAGAAGTATGTTCAGGTGCCAGTACTGACCGAATTTGTTCCCATAAGGAATATTGTGAAGTAGATTAGTCCATTTCAGACCCCCAAACATACACGTACAAACGCACTTACATAATTACACTTACATAATTGGTCGCATTCGGAGGTAATCGTTATGCGGGGGTCCACTGTATCTCCCATAAGAAATAATGGAAATACAGTGGACCCCCCGCTTTACGATCACCTCCCAATGTGACCAATTATGTAAGTGTATTTATGTAAGTGCGTTTGTACGTGTATGTTTCGGGGTCTGAAATGGACTAATCTAATTCACAATATTCCTTATGGGAACAAATTCGGTCAGTACTGGCACCTGAATATACTTCTGGAATGAAAAAATATCGTAAACCGGGGGTCCACTGTACAATTAATCCGTTCCAGAAACCCAAAAATATTCACACAAAAAATACATTTAATAGAGATTAATTAGTTTTACATACAACAAATACTATAGTTTTTAATTATGTATAGTAATACATAAGGAGGGGTGTTAATGTTGCAGTTTAAAAACTGTAGTGTAAAGCACCCTTCTGGCAAGACAGTGATGGAGTGAATGATGGTGAAAGTTTTTCTTTTTCGGGCCACCCTGCCTTGGTGGGAATCGGCCAGTGTGATAATATATAATAATAATAATACATATAAAATAACATTTTTACTTACCTTTATTGAAGATTGGTGATGGGTAGGGGATGTGTAGATCAAGTGTTTACATTGAGGCATGTATGTGAACAGTATTTAGATAAAGGTAGGGAAGTTTTCATTGCATTTATGGATTTTGAAACACATATGATAGAGTGGATAGGGTAAAGAGTTTTTACGAGGGTAGTGAGACTCAGGTTAGGGTGTGTAGAAGAGAGGGAGACTACTTCCCGGTAAAAGTAGGTCTTAGACAGGGATGTGTAATGTCACCACGGTTGTTTAATATAATTATAGTTGGGGTCGTAAAAGAAGTAAATGCTAGGGTGTTTGGGAGAGGGGTGGGATTAAACAGGACCACGTACAAGTCATCGTGCAAAACAATGAAATCAAAGAAACACGTTTGCTAGGAAAACCAGGAAGTAAACACAGTATAATGATCCGACTTCATTCATACGATAAAAGAAAGGACCTAATTAAATCAGCAATTACAATGAAAAATGGAGTGTACATAAATGAGTGTCTAACAAGAAAACATCAAAACCTTCTGTTCAGGCTGAGAAAACTTAAACAGGAAAACAAAATACATCAGTGTTTCACGCGAGATGGGAAAATACTAGTAAGGAAAACATCAACAGGACAACAATATACTATCTCAAATGAACATGATTTCTCTACCTTCCTTAGAAAAGCTGACATTTCTGTAACAGATTAGATAAGTGCCCTTAATACATATATACGTGTGGTGCATATAGTGTACGTTACTATTTTATCATTATTTTACATTTGTTAAATAATTCAGGTGCTATTTTTTAGCTTAAGACTATTTACTTTGTTTTATACTTAATTCTAACTATAGATTCACTACAAATCTTATGATTACAAGCATTGATCCCGATACCAACTTCTTATATAATGACTTAAATGAATCAAACAGTTACTGTAATTACTACACTGCAGAACAATCAAAGGCACTTCTCAGTGCCAACAACAACATAACTATCTTTAACTACAATATCAGATCTTTAAGCAAGCATTACGATGACCTCATAGCATTACTAAATTCCTTACATGCCAATATGTCCATCATTACACTAACTGAAACCTGGCTAAAGCCTGATAGTACAGATGTCTATGCCATTCCTGGTTACACAGCCATACACAACTGTAGGCCAGACCAACAAGGGGGTGGCACAGCCATATACTACTCAGACCAACTAGAATGTATCACTAATACTTGCACAAGGGATGAACATGGGGAATATATAATAGCCAAATTCAAATCCAAATACCTACAAAAACCTCTCACATTGATAAACATCTACAGAGTTCCACAGTCAAACATTAGCCAATTTAGTCAAAACCTAGGAAGTATGATAACTGATGCACGCATGAACAAAGATCACTTACTACTCTCAGGTGACTTCAATATAAATCTCCTGCAAGACCAGGACCCACACGTTACTGAATTCACAAACACAATGAGTAACTGTATGTTGCTACCAACAGTAACAAAACCTACAAGAGTTACGGAGACTAGTGTTTCCCTACTTGACCACATCTGGACCAACACCATATTCCCTTTAAAATCAGGCATAATTACAGATAATACCACAGACCACTACCCTACTTTCCTCATAACAACTCTTGGTAAACTACCCCAAGACACTACTAAAGTCACCTTCAGACTTCACAATGAGGCAGCCATTAATAACTTCACAACAGCAGTAGCAAACATTGACTGGCACACTGAGCTAGAAATCTATACAGATATTGACGAATGTTTTAATAATTTTCTAAAAAAGACCCAATACCTCTATAACAAGCACTGCCCTAAAAAAACTAAACAGATGACAGCTAAGAGACTGAACAGTCCCTGGCTAACACACAGCATTCTCAAATCCATAAATACAAAACACCAATATGAAAAAACAGTACAGAATGGGTCACATAACCAGATTATTATTATTATTATAATCAAGGGGGAAGCGCTAAACCCGGAGGATTATACAGCGCCTGGGGGGGGGATGTGGAAGGCATTCAGGCTTAATTCGGGGAACTGGAGCACAGATCCAATTCCCTAAATCAAGAGCCCCTCACCAACATCAAGGAACCTTCCTTGAGGGGTCACATAACCAGAGACCAAACAAAACGTTACTCGTCAATCCTAACCAGCCTGATAAGAAGGGCAAAAAAATTGTATTATGAGAACAGATTATCCAACTTACGAGGTGATATAAAAAAGACCTGGAAAACCCTATCAGAAATTCTGGGAACAAAAAAGATATCACGAAATAGCGAAATAAAATTAGCAAAATCAGATGAACCCCAACTCCCACCAACAGAAACAGCAAACAGACTCAATGATTTCTTCTCCACTATAGGACAAAACCTTGCCAATAAAATCCCAAGCTCAGATACCCCACCAAATGACTACCTCACCGGCAACTACCCGAACACACTGTTCCTAGCTCCGACTAACCCATACGAAGTCTCCCTTATTATCAACGCACTAAAAAACAAGGCAGGAGATTTAAATACCTTACCACCCTTTATATACAAAAAAGTGTCACAAGTGCTATCACCAATCATTGCAACACTCTTTAACAAATCCATTGAATCCTCCACCTTCCCTACAGTACTCAAAATAGCAAGGGTCACCCCGATCCACAAAGGAGGAGACCAAACAGAGTTGAATAACTATAGGCCAATATCCAACTTACACCCTCTCTCAAAAATCTTCGAAAAATTAATTCATAAACGAATCTACTCCTACCTTATCTCCCAAAACATACTCAACCCCTGCCAATTTGGATTCAGGCCTAATAAAAATACTAATGATGCTATTATACACATGCTAGAACATATATACACTGCAATAGAGAAAAAAGAAGTCCCACTGGGGATCTTCATTGACTTACGTAAAGCTTTTGATACAGTTGACCATGACTTGCTCCACGTAAAATTGTCACACTATGGTATAAGAGGGCACTCCCTCAACTACCTCAAGTCATACCTCAGCAACAGAAGCCAATATGTGTACGCAAATGGGGCAAGCTCTTCTGCACAACCAATTACAGTTGGTGTCCCACAGGGAAGTGTCCTTGGCCCTCTTCTCTTTCTCCTATACATAAATGACCTACCAAATGCTTCGCAATTACTCAAACCCACACTATTTGCAGATGACACTACATACGTCTTCTCCCACCCGAGCCCAGTCACGCTAGCCAATACTGTAAATACCGAATTACAGAAAATATCTACCTGGATGAGGACTAACAAACTTACACTAAACATTGACAAAACCTACTTCATTCAGTTTGGTAACAGAGCTACAGATGTCCCTCTTAACATAATGATAAACGGATCACCTATCACAAAGCTAACAGAGGGAAAATTCTTAGGAATCCACCTTGATAATAGACTCAAATTTCATACACATATACAACAAATTTCTAAGAAAATTTCCAAGACTGTAGGCATACTATCGAAGATACGGTACTATGCTCCACAGTCAGCCCTCCTGGCCCTATATCACTCTCTTATTTACCCCTATCTCACCTATGGAATTTGTGCATGGGGCTCAACAACAATTAACCATCTCAGACCACTAATTACCCAACAAAAGGCTGCAGTTAGAATGATAACAAATTCTCACTACAGGCAGCACACTCCACCAATATTCAAAACACTCAACCTACTCACCATACAAAACGTCCATACTTATTATTGCACCTATTACATACATAGAACCCTTAACTCTGATATTAACCCTCCCCTCAAACATCTCCTTGCCAACCTCAACAGAACACATGACCATAACACAAGGCACAGATCACTCTTTGATGCTCCTCGTGTCCATCTCACGCTATGCAAAAACTCAATGTACATAAAAGGCCCTAAAATCTGGAATTCATTACCTGTAAATATAAAAGAAACACTACCTGTTTATAAACTCAAGTCTCTTCTCAAAGATCACTTACTCACCCAAAACCAAATAAATACTGAATAACTGGATCTTGTAAATTGTATATCTTAAATGTTTCTCACAATTATATCACATAAATGTTAAACCTAAAACCCAATCTAACAGAATACTCCATTCGACTGAATGTACAGCAATGCATGCAACCATATGACCTGTCTTTGTATACTCATTTGTGCTTTATAGTTATCTGTTTACAATAATGTCTTATCACTGATTTCATCATTGCTTAGTTAATCTTAAGTTAATTTTAAGCCAGCCCGTAATGATATGCATATAAGTGGCTTTGGCATGCTGCTCTTACCTGTATTTTTTTGTACCTCTGTATGTATGCTCAAATTACTAAATAAATAAATAAATAAATAAATAAATAAATAAATAAATAAATAAACTATGGGGAATCAAATACAGAATGGGAAATGACACAGTTACTTTTTTGCTGATGATACTGTGCTTATGGGAGATTCTAAAGAAAAATTGCAAAGGTTAGTGGATGAGTTTGGGAGTGTGTGTAAAGGTAGAAAGTTGAAAGTGAACATAGATAAGAGTAAGGTGATGAGGGTATCAAATGATTTAGATAAAGAAAAATTGGATATCAAATTGGGGAGGAGGAGTATGAAAGAAGTGAATGTTTTCTGATATTTGGGAGTTGACGTGTCGGCAGATGGATTTATGAAGGATGAGGTTAATCATAGAATTGACAAGGGAAAAAAAGTGAGTGGTGCGTTGAGGTATATGTGGAGACAAAGAAGGGAATGTATGAAAGTATAGTAGTACCAACACTCTTGTATGGGTGTGAAGCTTGGGTTGCGAATGCAGCAGCGAGGAGGCGGTTGGAGGCAGTGCAGATGTCCTGTCTAAGGGCAATATGTGGTGTAAATAATATGCAGAAAATTCGGAGTGTGGAAATTCGGAGGTGTGGAGTTAATAAAAGTATTAGTCAGAGGGGTTATTGAGGTGGTCTGGTCATTTAGAGAGAATGGATCAAAGTAGAATGACATGGAGAGCGTATAAATCTGTAGGGGAAGGAATGCGGGGTAAAGGAGGTTTTGTGGGCAAGGGCCTTGGACTTCCAGCAAGCGTGCATGAGCATGTTAGATAGAAGTGAATGGAGATGAATGGAATTTGGGACTTGAAGAGCTGTTGGAGTGTGAGCAGGGTAATATTTAGTGAAGGGATTCAGGGAAACTGGTTATTTTTATATAGCCAGATTTGAGTCCTGGAAATGGGAAGTACAATGCCTGCACTTTAAAGGAGGGGTCTGGGATATTGGCAGTTTGGATGGATATGATGTGTATGTTTATACGTATGTATATGCTTCTAAACTGCTGTATTCCGAGCACATCTGCAAAAACAGTGATTATGTGTGAGGTGAAAGTGTTGAAAGATGAAAGTATTTTCTTTTTGGGGATATTTCTTTCTTTCTGGGTTACCCTGCCTCGGTGGGAGACGGCCGACTTGTTAAAAAAAAAAAAATCTTATGGGAAATGTTGCTTCAGTTTTCGTCGAATTCGGTTTTCATCAGGCTTTCTGGAACGAATTAATGACGAAAACCAAGGTTCCACTGTAGGGTTTAGAATAATGCAGCCATTTTTGGTACTAAAATAACATTTCCTCTGTTCATTAGTTAAGTTCCCAGGCTTTACACATGAATTCCATTTGGTTTTTTTATTCACACAAGAAATAGAAGATTTACTGTCATTCAATATTGTAATAATTGTATAAATAATATCATCACATTCATTAATGCATATCAGACCCACCAGTTGGACATGTATCGGCAAAAATCGAACATTCCCACTACTTTGAGCTCAATTTCAAGCTATGTATAGTAGGGCCCCACTTATAAGGCAGGTTAGGATCCAGGCTACTGCTGGAAAGCAGACATCGCCAGAAAGCAGAACGCCTTTTTTCCACTTATAAATGCATATAAATGCCAGATAACAAGTTTACACTAACAAATATTAAGTTAGCAATAGAATAGGCATTAAAACAATGAAAAAGTAAAACACACACACAATACACTTACTATTTACCTCTAAATATCTGTAGTCTTAATGTAGGGCAAAAGGTGAGTAGTATTTACTCTAAGAAGTTAGGTGTGGTAGCCCTCCTGGTCACGCCACCCACACATAATATACTACAATGATGCTTAAAGCTCCATAGTGATAAAATGTATATACAATACACTCATTACTCACCTTAAAATATTTGTAGTCTTAATGTAGGGTGAAAGGTGAAAAGTATTTATTTGTAGAAAGTTGTGTAGTAGGTAGGGTAGTGTAGGGAAGCCAGCCTGGCCTCCCCACCCACTATGTAAACAAACAGATGATGTGTCTGGTTATGGCTCATGAACATTCGCACGAACACCTTACATTGTGTACAAATTGTCTCCACAGTGGTACAGTAGAATAAATAAAGACCAACATTTCCATTTAGTTATAGGTAATACATATTTTAAGAAAAAGAGGATAAATAAGTATACACGATATGATGTAGGGCGAAATGACAGTAGTTTGTTGGATTATGTATTGGTAGATAAAAGACTGTTGAGTAGACTTCAGGATGTACATGTTTATAGAGGGGCCACAGATATATCAGATCACTTTCTAGTTGTAGCTACACTGAGAGTAAAAGGTAGATGGGATACAAGGAGAATAGAAGCATCAGGGAAGAGAGAGGTGAAGGTTTATAAACTAAAAGAGGAGGCAGTTAGGGTAAGATATAAACAGCTATTGGAGGATAGATGGGCTAATGAGAGCATAGGCAATGGGGTCGAAGAGGTATGGGGTAGGTTTAAAAATGTAGTGTTAGAGTGTTCAGCAGAAGTTTGTGGTTACAGGAAAGTGGGTGCAGGAGGGAAGAGGAGCGATTGGTGGAATGATGATGTAAAGAGAGTAGTAAGGGAGAAAAAGTTAGCATATGAGAAGTTTTTACAAAGTAGAAGTGATGCAAGGAGGGAAGAGTATATGGAGAAAAAGAGAGAAGTTAAGAGAGTGGTGAAGCAATGTAAAAAGAGAGCAAATGAGAGAGTGGGTGAGATGTTATCAACAAATTTTGTTGAAAATAAGAAAAAGTTTTGGAGTGAGATTAACAAGTTAAGAAAGCCTAGAGAACAAATGGATTTGTCAGTTAAAAATAGGAGAGGAGAGTTATTAAATGGAGAGGTAGAGGTATTGGGAAGATGGAAGGAATATTTTGAGGAATTGTTAAATGTTGATGAAGATAGGGAAGCTGTGATTTCGTGTATAGGGCAAGGAGGAATAACATCTTGTAGGAGTGAGGAAGAGCCAGTTGTGAGTGTGGGGGAAGTTCGTGAGGCAGTAGGTAAAATGAAAGGGGGTAAGGCAGCCGGGATTGATGGGATAAAGATAGAAATGTTAAAAGCAGGTGGGGATATAGTTTTGGAGTGGTTGGTGCAATTATTTAATAAATGTATGGAAGAGGGTAAGGTACCTAGGGATTGGCAGAGAGCATGCATAGTTCCTTTGTATAAAGGCAAAGGGGATAAAAGAGAGTGCAAAAATTATAGGGGGATAAGTCTGTTGAGTGTACCTGGTAAAGTGTATGGTAGAGTTATAATTGAAAGAATTAAGAGTAAGACGGAGAATAGGATAGCAGATGAACAAGGAGGCTTTAGGAAAGGTAGGGGGTGTGTGGACCAGGTGTTTACAGTGAAACATATAAGTGAACAGTATTTAGATAAGGCTAAAGAGGTCTTTGTGGCATTTATGGATTTGGAAAAGGCGTATGACAGGGTGGATAGGGGGGCAATGTGGCAGATGTTGCAAGTGTATGGTGTAGGAGGTAGGTTACTGAAAGCAGTGAAGAGTTTTTACGAGGATAGTGAGGCTCAAGTTAGAGTATGTAGGAAAGAGGGAAATTTTTTCCCAGTAAAAGTAGGCCTTAGACAAGGATGTGTGATGTCACCGTGGTTGTTTAATATATTTATAGATGGGGTTGTAAGAGAAGTAAATGCGAGGGTCTTGGCAAGAGGCGTGGAGTTAAAAGATAAAGAATCACACACAAAGTGGGAGTTGTCACAGCTGCTCTTTGCCGATGACACTGTGCTCTTGGGAGATTCTGAAGAGAAGTTGCAGAGATTGGTGGATGAATTTGGTAGGGTGTGCAAAAGAAGAAAATTAAAGGTGAATACAGGAAAGAGTAAGGTTATGAGGATAACAAAAAGATTAGGTGATGAAAGATTGAATATCAGATTGGAGGGAGAGAGTATGGAGGAGGTGAACGTATTCAGATATTTGGGAGTGGACGTGTCAGCGGATGGGTCTATGAAAGATGAGGTGAATCATAGAATTGATGAGGGAAAAAGAGTGAGTGGTGCACTTAGGAGTCTGTGGAGACAAAGAACTTTGTCCTTGGAGGCAAAGAGGGGAATGTATGAGAGTATAGTTTTACCAACGCTCTTATATGGGTGTGAAGCGTGGGTGATGAATGTTGCAGCGAGGAGAAGGCTGGAGGCAGTGGAGATGTCATGTCTGAGGGCAATGTGTGGTGTGAATATAATGCAGAGAATTCGTAGTTTGGAAGTTAGGAGGAGGTGCGGGATTACCAAAACTGTTGTCCAGAGGGCTGAGGAAGGGTTGTTGAGGTGGTTCGGACATGTAGAGAGAATGGAGCGAAACAGAATGACTTCAAGAGTGTATCAGTCTGTAGTGGAAGGAAGGCGGGGTAGGGGTCGGCCTAGGAAGGGTTGGAGGGAGGGGGTAAAGGAGGTTTTGTGTGCGAGGGGCTTGGACTTCCAGCAGGCATGCGTGAGCGTGTTTGATAGGAGTGAATGGAGACAAATGGTTTTTAATACTTGACGTGCTGTTGGAGTGTGAGCAAAGTAACATTTATGAAGGGATTCAGGGAAACCGGCAGGCCGGACTTGAGTCCTGGAGATGGGAAGTACAGTGCCTGCACTCTGAAGGAGGGGTGTTAATGTTGCAGTTTAAAAACTGTAGTGTAAAGCACCCTTCTGGCAAGACAGTGATGGAGTGAATGATGGTGAAAGTTTTTCTTTTTCGGGCCACCCTGCCTTGGTGGGAATCGGCCGGTGTGATAATAAAAAAAAAAAAAAATAAAAAATTTCCATTCTCATGTAAATTTTAGAAGAAATGATGTTTTAACAAATTATTTTTATTTTTTAACAAGGCGGCCATCTCCCACCGAGGAAGCGTGTCCCAAAAATAAAGAAAATCCCCAAAAAGAAATACTTGCATCATCATTCAACACTTTCACCTCACTCACACATAATCAGTGTTTTTGCAGAGGTGCTCAGAACACAACAGCTTAGAAGCATATACATATAAAGATACACAACATATCCCACCAAACTGCCAATATCCTGAACCCCTCCTCTAGAGTGCAGGCATTGTACTTCCCATTTCCAGGACTCAAGTCCACCTATATAAAAATAACCGGATTCCCTGAATCCCTTCACTAAATATTACCCTGCTCACACTCCAACAGATCGTCGGGTCCCAAATACCATTCGCCCCCATTCACTCCTATCAAACACATTCACGCACGCCTGCTGGAAGTCCAAGGCCCTTGCCCACAAAACTTCCCTTACCCCTTCCTTCCAACCTTTGCGAGGATGACCCCTACCCCACCTTCCTTCCCCTACAGATTTAAACGCTCTCCATGTCATTCTACTTTGATCCACTCTAAATGACCAAACCACCTCAACAACCCTCTCTTCAGCTCTCTGACTAATACTTTTATTAACTCCATACCTTCTCCTAATTTCCACACTCCGAATTTTCTGCATAATATTTACACCACACATTGCCCTTAGACAGGTCATCTCCACTGCCTCCAACCGCCTCCTCGCTGCTGCATTCACAACCCAAGCTTCACACCCATGTAAGTGTGCTGGTACTACTATACTTTCATACATTCCCTTCTTTGCCTTCATAGATAACACTTTTTTTGTCTCCATATATACCTCAACGCACCACTCACCTTTCTTCCCTCATCAATTCTATGATTAACCTCATCCTTCATTAATCCATTCGCCGACATGTCAACTCCCAAGTATCTGAAAACATTCGCTTCTTTCATACTCCTCCTCCCCAATTTGATATCCAATTTTTCTTTATCTTAATCATTTGATACAGTCATCACCTTACTCTTCTCTATGTTCACTTTCAACTTTCTACCTTTACACACACTCCCAAACTCGTCCACTAACCTTGGCAATTTTTCCTTAGAATCTCCCATGAGCATAGTATCATCAGCAAAAAGCAACTCTGTCAATTCCCATTTTGCATTTGATTCCCCATAATTTAATCCCACCCCTCTCCCGAACACCCTAGCATTTACTTCTTTTACAACCCCATCTATAAATACAGTGGTCCCTCGTTTATCATTGTTAATCCGTTCCTGGAAGTGCGACGATTATTGAAATAGACTATTTTCGAATCAATTTTCCCCATAAGAAATAATGTAAATACAATTAATCCGTTCTTGACACCCAGAAGTATTAAAACAAAAATTTTTTTTACATGAAATACAGATGTAGTACATAAACAATACAATGGGACATGATGAATGAAACATTAACAGCATAACACTTACCTTTATTGGCAATTCTTCTTAGTGTATGGAAGACTGGAGGAGGAGAGAGATTGGATTAGTTACTGTTTGGAAGGGCAATCCCCTTCCATCAACACCTCAGGTACCAAGTCCTTTTCTGGGGTTACATACTTCTCTGTTTCTTAATGCCACTAGGACCAGCTTGAGAGTCACTGGAGTCCTGTCTCGCAAAAAGAAGTGTCCAGGGAGCTCTGTTTCTGGCGTCTCTTTAAAACTTCCCTAAAATGGGCCAAGACACTGTCACTGTACAAGTTGCCAATATGGTTTGCGACATCCTTCTCAGGGTGATGTTTCTCCATAAATCTTTCCATCCTACCCCACATTTCAAAAATCTCCTCAATTTCTGAAGAAGGCACCTTCTTCCATCTCTCTTCCTCTTCCTCTGCAGCAAGATTCTGAGCTGCAATCTGTTGCTATTCCTGCTGAATCTCTTGCAGCTCCTCAGCGGTTAGCTGTTCGTTGTGGTCCTCCACCAACTCTTCCACATCCTCCAAACTCACATCCAACCCCATGGAACTCCCCAATGCCACAATAGATTTTACAACTGACATAGGGTCATCAGGGTCAGCCACAAACCCTTCAAAATCCTTCTTGTGGACACAATCTGGCCACAATTTTCTCCAAGCAACAACAGCTTTCTTGATTTCCTTTTTCTTTGCCACAATGGAAGATATGGTTGTATGGGGTTTGTTATATATCCTGGCCAGTTCAGCCACATGTATGCCACTTTCATATTGTTCAATGATGTTTTTCTTAAATTCTATCGTATTTCTCACCTTCTTTACCAAAGGCTTGGCACTAGGAGCTTTCTTTGGAGCCATGGTAGCTTATTTAGCACTTGCAAGCACTAAAATGAATGGAATATTATGAAATATTTCGTATGAACAAGTGAGGGGACTGTCACTCACTGGTAAACAATGGCACACTGGCTGGGAAGGGAGGCCGAGGCGGTTCAGAGCCCTGAGTATGCGTCCAGGACGAATGACGATTAGCAAGTCAACTGACCATTTGCGAGCCAATGTTTGGACGAAAATAATGTGACGATTTCCGAAAAGGACGACTATCGAGCCCGATGATTATCAAGGGACCACTGTATATTAAACAACCATAGTGACATTACACATCCCTGTCTAAGACCTACTTTCACCGGGAAGTAGTCTCCCTCTCTTCTACACACCCTAACCTGAGCCTCACTATCTTCATAAAAACTCTTTACAGCATTTAGTAACTTACCACCTATTCCATATACTTGCAACATCTGCCACATTAATAGTAGGTTGGTAGACAGCAACCACCCAGGGAGGTACTACCGTCCTGCCAAGTGAGTGTAAAACGAAAGCCTGTAATTGTTTTACATGATGGTAGGATTGCTGATGTCTTTTGTCTGTCTCATAAATATGCAAGATTACAGGCATGTCTTGCTACTTCTACTTACACTTAGGTCACACTACACATACATATACACATTTATTCATACACACTCATCTGAGTTTTCTTTGATTTTATCTTAATAGTTCTTGGTCTTATTAATTTTCCTTTTATATCCATGGGGAAGTGGAATAAGAATCTTTCCTCCGTAAGCCATGCGTGTTGTAAAAGTCAACTAAAATGCCGGGAACAATGGGCTAGTAACCCCTTTTCCTGTAAAGATTACTAAAAAGAATAAGAAGAAGAAAATTGTCAAAGTGGGAAGTCTGAATGTGCGTGGATGTTGTGCAGATGATAAGAAAGAGATGATTGTGGATGTTATGAATGAGAAGAAGCTGGATGTCCTGGCTTTAAGTGAAACAAAGCTGAAGGGGGTGGGAGAGTTTCAATGGAGAGGAATAAATGGGATTAGGTCAGGGGTTTCAAATAGAGTTAGAGCTAAAGAAGGAGTAGCAATAATGTTGAAGGATAAGCTATGGCAGGAAAAGAGGGACTATAAATGTATTAATTCAAGGATTATGTGGAGTAAAATAAAGATTGGATGTGAAAAGTGGGTTATAATAAGCGTGTATGCACCTGGAGAAGAGAGAAGTGTAGAGGAGAGAGAGAGATTTTGGGAAATGTTGAGTGAATGCGTGGGGAGTTTTGAATCAAGTGTGAGAGTAATGGTGGTTGGGGATTTCAATGCTAAAGTGGGTAAAAATGTTATGGAGGGAGTAGTAGGTAAATTTGGGGTGCCAGGGGTAAATGTAAATGGGGAGCCTTTAATTGAGCTATGTGTAGAAAGAAATTTGGTAATAAGTAATACATATTTTATGAAAAAGAGGATAAATAAATATACAAGGTATGATGTAGCACGTAATGAAAGTAGTTTATTAGATTATGTATTGGTGGATAAAAGGTTGATGGGTAGGCTCCAGGATGTACATGTTTATAGAGGGGCAACTGATATATCGGATCATTATTTAGTTGTAGCTACAGTTAGAGTAAGAGGTAGATGGGAAAAGAGGAAGGTGGCAACAACAAGTAAGAGGGAGGTGAAAGTGTATAAACTAAGGGAGGAGGAAGTTCGGGCGAGATATAAGCGACTATTGGCAGAAAGGTGGGATAGTGCAAAGATGAGTAATGGGGGGGTTGAAGAGGGTTGGAATAGTTTTAAAAATGCAGTATTAGAATGTGGGGCAGAAGTTTGTGGTTATAGGAGGGTGGGTGCAGGAGGAAAGAGGAGTGATTGGTGGAATGATGAAGTAAAGGGTGTGATAAAAGAGAAAAAGGTAGCTTATGAGAGGTTTTTACAAAGCAGAAGTGTTATAAGAAGAGCAGAATATATGGAGAGTAAAAGAAAGGTAAAGAGAGTGGTGAGAGAGTGCAAAAGGAGAGCAGATGATAGAGTGGGAGAGGCACTGTCAAGAAATTTTAATGAAAATAAGAAAAAATTTTGGAGTGAGTTAAACAAGTTAAGAAAGCCAAGGGAAAATATGGATTTGTCAGTTAAAAACAGAGTAGGGGAGTTAGTAGATGGGGAGATGGAGGTATTAGGTAGATGGCGAGAATATTTTGAGGAACTTTTAAATGTTAAGGAAGAAACAGAGGCAGTAATTTCATGCACTGGTCAGGGAGGTATACCATCTTTTAGGAGTGAAGAAGAGCAGAAGGTAAGTGTGGGGGAGGTACGTGAGGCATTACGTAAAATGAAAAGGGGTAAAGCAGCTGGTACTGATGGGATCATGACAGAAATGTTAAAAGCAGGGGGGGATATAGTGTTGGAGTGGTTGGTACTTTTGTTCAATAAATGTATGAAAGAGGGGAAGGTACCTAGGGATTGGCGGAGAGCATGTATAGTCCCTTTATATAAAGGGAAAGGGGACAAAAGAGACTGTAAAAATTATAGAGGAATAAGCTTACTGAGTATACCAGGAAAAGTGTACGGTAGGGTTATAATTGAAAGAATTAGAGGTAAGACAGAATGTAGGATTGCGGATGAGCAAGGAGGTTTCAGAGTGGGTAGGGGATGTGTAGATCAAGTGTTTACATTGAAGCATATATGTGAACAGTATTTAGATAAAGGTAGGGAAGTTTTTATTGCATTTATGGATTTAGAAAAGGCATATGATAGAGTGGATAGAGGAGCAATGTGGCAGATGTTGCAAGTATATGGAATAGGTGGTAAGTTATTAAATGCTGTAAAGAGTTTTTATGAAGATAGTGAGGCTCAGGTTAGGGTGTGTAGAAGAGAGGGAGACTATTTCCCGGTAAAAGTAGGTCTTAGACAGGGATGTGTAATGTCACCATGGTTGTTTAATATATTTATAGATGGGGTTGTTAAGGAAGTAAATGCTAGGGTGTTTGGGAGAGGGGTGGGATTAAATTATGGGGAATCAAATTCAAAATGGGAATTGACACAGTTACTTTTTGCTGATGATACTGTGCTTATGGGAGATTCTAAAGAAAAATTGCAAAGGTTAGTGGATGAGTTTGGGAATGTGTGTAAAGGTAGAAAGTTGAAAGTGAACATAGAAAAGAGTAAGGTGATGAGGGTGTCAAATGATTTAGATAAAGAAAAATTGGATATCAAATTGGGGAGGAGGAGTATGGAAGAAGTGAATGTTTTCAGATACTTGGGAGTTGACGTGTCGGCGGATGGATTTATGAAGGATGAGGTTAATCATAGAATTGATGAGGGAAAAAAGGTGAGTGGTGCGTTGAGGTATATGTGGAGTCAAAAAACGTTATCTATGGAGGCAAAGAAGGGAATGTATGAAAGTATAGTAGTACCAACACTCTTATATGGGTGTGAAGCTTGGGTGGTAAATGCAGCAGCGAGGAGACGGTTGGAGGCAGCGGAGATGTCCTGTTTAAGGGCAATGTGTGGTGTAAATATTATGCAGAAAATTCGGAGTGTGGAAATTAGGAGAAGGTGTGGAGTTAATAAAAGTATTAGTCAGAGGGCAGAAGAGGGGTTGTTGAGGTGGTTTGGTCATTTAGAGAGAATGGATCAAAGTAGAATGACATGGAAAGCATATAAATCTATAGGGGAAGGAAGGCGGGGTAGGGGTCGTCCTCGAAAGGGTTGGAGAGAGGGGGTAAAGGAGGTTTTGTGGGTAAGGGGCTTGGACTTCCAGCAAGCGTGCGTGAGCGTGTTAGATAGGAGTGAATGGAGACGAATGGTACTTGGGACCTGACGATCTGTTGGAGTGTGAGCAGGGTAATATTTAGTGAAGGGATTCAGGGAAACCGGTTATTTTCATATAGTCGGACTTGAGTCCTGGAAATGGGAAGTACAATGCCTGCACTTTAAAGGAGGGGTTTGGGATATTGGCAGTTTGGAGGGATAGGTTGTGTATCTTTATATGTTTATGCTTCTAGACTGTTGTATTCTGAGCACCTCTGCAAAAACAGTGATAATGTGCGAGTGTGGTGAAAGTGTTGAATGATGATGAAAGTATTTTCTTTTTGGGGATTTTCTTTCTTTTTTGGGTCACCCTGCCTCGGTGGGAGACGGCCGACTTGTTTAAAAAAAAAAAAAAAAAAAAAAAAATCTGCCACATTGCTCCCCTATCCACTCTATCATATGCCTTTTCTAAATCCATAAATACAATAAAAACTTCCCTACCTTTATCTAAATACTTTTCACATATATGCTTCAATGTAAACACTTGATCTACACATCCCCTACCCACTCTAAAACCTCCCTGCTCACCAGCAATCCTACATTCTGTCATACCTCTAATTCTTTCAATTACATAACCCTACCGTACACTTTTCCTGGTATATTCAGTAAACTTTTTCTTCTATAATTTTTACAATCTTTTTTGTCCCCCTTCCCTTTATATAAAGGGACTATACATGCTTTCTGCCAATCCCTAGGTACCTTCCCTTCTTTCATATGATTTATTAAACAAGAATACCAACCACTCCAACACTATATCCCCTCCCCTGCTTTTAACATTTCTGTCATGATCCTATCAGTTCCAGCTGTTTTATCCCCTTTCATTCTACATAATGCTTCATGCACTTACCCCACACTCACATCCTGTTCTTCTTCACTCCTATAAGATGGTATACATCCCTGGCCAGTGCATGAAATTACCGCCTCCCTTTCTTCGTCGACATTTAAAAGTTCCTCAAAATATTCTTGCCATCTACCCAAAACCTCCATCTCCCCATCTACTAACTTCCCTACTCCGTTTTTAACTGACAAATCCATTCGTTCCCTAGGCTTTCTTAACTTGCTTAACTCACTCCAAAAATTTTTCTTATTTTCATAAAAATTTCTTGACAGTGCCTCTCCCACTCTATCATCTGCTCTCCTTTTGCACTCTCTCACCACTCTCTTCACCTTTTACTCTCCATATATAGTGGACCCCCGGTTCACGTCATTAATCCGTTCCTGAGAGCTAATCGTAAAGCAAAATTATCGGAAAGTGAATCAATTTTCCCCATACGAAATAATGGAAATCAAATTAATCCGTGCAAGACACCCAAAAGTATGAAAAAAAAAACTTTTACCACATGAAATATTAAGTTTAATGCAATAGAATAATTACAATAGCAATAATAAAAATAGAATAAACACAATAGAATAATTGACACTTACCTTTAATGAAGATCTGGTGATGATTGATGGGATGGGAGGAGGGGAGAGTGTCGAAGTTTTTAATGTTTAGAAGGGCAATCCCCCTCCATTAGGGCTTGAGGCAGCAAGTCCTTTTCTGGGGTTACTTCCCTTCTTCTTTTAATGCCACTGGGACCAGCTTGAGAGTCACTGGACTTCTGTCGCACAACATATCTGTCCATAGAGACCTGTACCTCTCGCTCCTTTATGACTTGTCTAAAGTGGTTCACAACATTGTCAGTGTACAGGTTGCCAACACGGCTTGCAGTAGCTGTGTCAGGGTGATTTTCATCAAAAAAGGTTTGCACTTCAAGCCACTTTGCACACATTTCCTTAATCTTTGAAGTAGGCAACTTCCTCACTTTCTCCATCCCCTCCTCCGAAGCAGTTTCCTCAGGTCTGGCCTCTTGCTGTTTAAGATGATCTAGCAGCTCATCAGTGGTTAGTTCGTCATTGTCCTCCTCCACCAACTCTTCCACATCCTCCCCACTAACCTCCAACCCCAAGGACTTTCCCAATGCCACAATGGATTCCTCAACTGGCATAGGATTCTCAGGGTTAGCCTCAAACCCTTCAAAATCCCTTTTGTCTACACATTCTGGCAACAGTTTCTTCCAAGCAGAGCTCAAGGTCCTCTTAGTCACTCCCTCCCAAGCCTTACCTATAAAGTTTACACAATTGAGGATATTAAAGTGATCCTTCCAAAACTCCTTTAGAGTCAATAGAGTTTCTGTGGTCACTTCAAAGCACCTTTCAAACATAGCTTTTGTGTACAGTTTCTTGAAGTTGGAAATGACCTGCTGGTCCATGGGCTGCAGGAGAGGAGTGGTATTAGGAGGCAAAAACTTGACCTTAATGAAGCTCATGTCCCCACAAAGTCGCTCTGACTGACAAGTCTGTAGAATGACCAGGGGCATTGTCTAACACCAGGAGGCACTTAAGGTCTAATTTCTTTTCAATTAGGTAATTTTTCACAGAGGGGGCAAATGCATGGTGTAACCAGTCATAGAAAAAGTCCCCAGTGACCCATGCCTTAGTGTTTGCCCTCCACAGCACACATAAATTAGCCTTGAGGATATTCTTTTGCCTGAACGCTCTGGGAGTTTCTGAGTGATACACTAATAAAGGCTTAACTTTGCAATCACCAATAGCATTGGCACACATGAGAAGAGTAAGCCTGTCTTTCACAGGCTTATGTCCTGGGAGTGCCTTTTCCTCCTGAGTAATGTAGGTCCTGCTTGGCAATTTCTTCCAAAACAGGCCTGTTTTGTCACAATTAAACACTTATTCAGGTTTCAATCCTTCAGCCTCTATGTACTCCTTGAATTCATGCACATATTTTTCAGCCACTTTCTGGTCTGAACTGGCAGCCTCACCATGCCTAATCACACTATGTATGCCACTACGATTCTTAAATCTTTCAAACCAACCTTTGCTGGCCTTAAATTCACTCACATCACCACTAGTTGCAGGCATTTTTCTAATTAAATCCTCATGCAACTGCCTAGCCTTTTCACAAATAATTGCTTGAGAGATGCTATCTCCAGCTATCTGTTTTTCATTTATCCACACCAGTAACAGTCTCTCAACATTTTCTAACACTTGCGATCGCTGTTTTGTAATCACAGTTGCACCTTTTGCAAGAACAGCTTCCTTGACTGCCATTTTCCTGCTCACTATAGTAGAGATGGTTGATTGGGATTTATATACAACTTGGCCAGGTCCGACACACGCACTCCACTTTCATACTTTGCAATTATCTCTTTCTTCATTTCAATAGTCATTAGCACCCTTGGTTGGCACTAGAAGCTTTCTTGGGACCCATGGTGACTTATTTTGCAGAAACAAGCACCAGAAACAGTGATAATATGGATAATATGGAATGTACCGAATGTATCCTTAGATGCGCGCACACTGGCTGGCTTGTAAACACTGGCACACACGGGGCAGTTCAGGCCACATGTGGACACGTCTCGTACGAATCGTATTGCATACCGGGTTTTGTTATGGGAACCGGGGCAATTTTTTGGCAATATAACGCTTCGGATACCGGATTTATCGGTTACCAGTGACTTCGCGAACCGGGGGTCCACTGTACTCTACTCTTCTTATAACACTTCTGCTTTGTAAAAACCTCTCATAAGCTAACTTTTTCTCTTTTATCACACCCTTTACTTCATCATTCCACCAATCACTCCTCTTTCCTCCTGCACCCACCCTCCTATAACCCCAAACTTCTGCCCCACATTCTAATACTGCATTTTTAAAACTATTCCAACTCTCTTCAACCCTCCCACTACTCATGCTTGCACTAGCCCACCTTTCTGCCAATAGTTGCTTATATCTCACCCGAACTTCCTCCTCCCTTAGTTTATACACTTTCACCTCCCTCTTAATTGTGGTTGCCATTTTCCTCTTTTCCCATCTACCTCTTACTCTAACTGTAGCTACAACTAAATAATGATCCGATATGTCAGTTGCCCCTCTATAAACGTGTAAATCCTGGAGCCTACCCATCAACCTTTTACCCACCAATACATAATCTAACAAACTACTTTCATTATGTGCTATATCATACCTTGTATATTTATTTATCCTCTTCTTCATAAAATATGTATTACTTATACCAAACCTCTTTCTACACATAGCTCAATTAAAGGCTCCCCATTTTCGTTTACCCCTGGCACCCCAAATTTACCTACTACTCCCTCCACAATATTGTTGCCCCACTTTAGCACTGAAATCCCCAACCACCATTACTCTCACACTTGGTTCAAAACTCCCCACACATTCACTCAACATTTCCCAAAATCTCTCTCTCTCTCCTCTACATTTCTCTCTTCTCCAGGTGCATATACGCTTACTATAACCCACTTCTCACATCCAACCTTTATTTTACTCCACATAATCCTTGAATTAATACATTTATAGTCCCTCTTTTCCTGCCATAACTTATCCTTCAACATTATTGCTACTCCTTTTGTAGCTCTAACTCTATTTGAAACCCCTGACCCAATCCAATTTATTCCTCTCCACTGAAACTCTCCCACCCCCTTCAGCTTTGTTTCACTTAAAGCCAGGACATCCAGCTTCTTCTCATTTATAACATCCACAATCATCTCTTTCTTATCATTCGCACAACATCCACACACATTCAGACTTCCCACTTTGACAATTTTCTTCTTATTCTTTTTATTAATTATTACAGGAAAAGGGGTTACTAACTCATTGTTCCCGGCATTTTAGTTGACTTTTACAACACCCATGGCTTACGGAGGAAAGATTCTTATTCCACTTCCCCATGGATATAAAAGGAAAAGTAATAAGACCAAGAACTATTAAGATAAAATCAAAGAAAACTCAGAGGAGTGTGTATAAATAAATAAGTACATGTATGTGTATTGTGACCTAAGTGTAAGTAGAAGTAGCAAGACGTACCTGTAATCTTGCATATTTATGAGACAGACAAAAGACAACAGCAATCCTACCATTATGTAAAACAATTACAGGCTTTCGTTTCACACTCACTGGGCAGGATGGTAGTACCTCCCTGGGTGGTTGCTGTCTACCAACCTATTATTATTATTATTATTATTGCTACAAATCATTATTATTATTATTATTATTACATGTTATTATTACAATATATTATTATATTCATAATAAAGCACTAAACTCGCAAGGGTCATGAATTGCTATATATAGAGTGAAGGCATACGAAAGGAATATTTATCTGCAGTTATCCCCCAGTGTTTGACTAGAGAAAACCTAATTCTTCCCACACTCCTACAAAGCCACTTTGTAAACAAATCTCATATTTATGTCAATTTTTATTCTGTGGGTGTATATATAATGTTATATGCTATGTAATGTGTTTCTTATATAATATTGAAGAAAATATCATAGATGGATTAATAAAAACGTCTATATTAACGTAAAATAAGACATTTAATGTGCCCAAGAGAGATTATTATTACGTAGTATTACTAAGGTGTCATGAGTTGAGAGAGCCTTAGGGATTTTTAATGTGTACCTGCATGCCAGCACAGTGTGTAAGTATATTTAGGTACAGGTACACATAAGCATAATTATTAGAGTACATATAAAATATGCATTAACTTTAAAACACTTGAAATTTTGGAAAGTTTCCAGACATAATAGATGTGTCCACGGAGAATGTAAACAAACCAGGTGGGGCGCGCCGTATTTGAAAGACCACTTGCCGTATAGCAAATTTTGGTCATAATTTGAAATCGCCGTATTAGCTGAACGCCGTAAAGCGGAGCCTTACTGTATTTTCATTACTGCAACCAATTGTCTCTTTTTCTGTAATGTATCTTCCATTCTATCAAACGAGACCAAGAAACCAAGAAAACAATCATAAAAACCATATGAGATACACCACAAAGTCACTGTTAACCCTTTCAGGGTCCAGAGGCAGTTTCAATGGGTGTCTCAGTGTCCAAGAAATTAAAAAAAAAAAATTACAGAATTAAAGATACTTTTGTGAAGATAAAAAAAAAAATTCTGATCAGTACCGCAAAATCGCATTTCTTTATTTTACGTTTTTTTATACTTTTTTCTTTTTTCTAGTAACATTTGTGGCCTGTGAGACCAACACTGTATATAATGTATATATACAGTAGACCATCATTTAGCACGAGTTTATTTGGCACGATTTGGGTATAGCACAATTGAAGAATTACGGCATAATTTTATGTAACACGTCGTAAGATGAATTTAACACCGTTCAGTTTGCGGGAAGGAAAGAAAACTTCCTGTTTCCTCAAGCGGCCGCCTTGTTGTGGATCAGCAGGGGAGACCTCCCGCCGTCCCCCACCCCCACCATCCAAGCATTTGTACTTCATTTGTGTCCAGTCCAACTTCTCTGCTACAAGCTTGCAATTGTGAATTGTATTTTGATCTTTTAATTGGTCGATCTTGTATCTGCCAAGCACTCATGACATCCAGTAAGCATACCAGTGTTGCTCAAAGTGGCAAAAAAAGGTGTAAGCAGTCACTTGACTGAGTCACTTGACTGACTTACTGAATGACTTGACCGACTTACTGAATGACTTGACCGACTTACTGAATCACTTGACCGACTTACTGAATCACTTGACTGACTTACTGAATCACTTGACTGACTTACTGAATCACTTGACTGACTTACTGAATCACTTGACTGACTTACTGAATCACTTGACTGACTTACTGAATCACTTGACTGACTTACTGAATCACTTGACTGACTTACTGAATCACTTGACTGACTTACTGAATCACTTGACTGACTTACTGAATCACTTGACTGACTTACTGAATCACTTGACTGACTTACTGAATTACTTGACTGACTTACTCAATCACTTGACTGACTTACTCAATCACTTGACTGACTTACTCAATCACTTGACTGACTTACTGAATGACTTGACTGACTGAATGACTTGACTGACTTACTGAATCAATTGACTGTCTTACTAAATGACTTGACTTACTGAATGACTTGATCGACTTACTGAATGACTTGACTGACTTACTGAATGACTTGTCTGACTGACTGAATCAATTGACTTCTACCATCCACCTCAGCCCAGTAGGGCCACAACATAACTCTCCACTCTCTAAACAATCATCCACAAACACCAGCACCCACAATTTAAGGCAAACAATACTATTATTTCTGTTACATTTGTAGTTAAGCAGTAAAAACAACATAATACATCACAACAATGAACAACAAATACATATTCACTTTTATTGTTGTACGATGTGGAGGCCTAAAAAAGTTGTTTGTCTTTTTTAGGGCTCTCAGGAATGTAACCCTATTTTTTCCCGTAAGTTCTCCAGTTCATCTGACACGGATTTTTACCTAACATGGCATTTTCAGGAACGTAACTACTGTGTTAAATGACGGTCTACTGTATACACTCACTGTATTAAACACAATAACTGCACTGAAGTTATTATTATAATATTGTTTAGCAGGATTGTTTACAACAATAAACATGCACAAATATTGTATATTACTAATGTTCTATTATATATTTTCATATGTACAGTTACTGGACATGTTTCTAGAACTGCTGCAGTCTGTGGGAGTCCTTGAAACAAGGTATCATGCACAGAGATACCTTACATTCCTCACACATAAACCGAGTGTCTTTGTTCCCATCATTTTGTTTGTGCACAGACAACATCTCCTCTGAGCCCATTTCTTCTTAGTTGCAGGAAGCTGTATTGGGAAGTGATTACCTTCCCTCCTCAAACGCTTGGGTATTTCCTGAGGAGTTTGAGGACGGGTTTGTATAGCAGGTGTTGTTACCTGGTACTTTATTATGAGTTGTCTGACAACAAACAAAATTCACCATACGGTGGTCTGTTGCTGGTCTTTATTTGGTACATATTATATGCATTGAGCATCGAAATTTCCATGAGATGGAAGAAAAGTTTCATATACCACTTGTAACTCTTATGAACACAATCGACAAAGCCAATTGTCGATTGACATGCAGATTGCATGTCACAT
This sequence comes from Cherax quadricarinatus, assembly GCF_038502225.1. Lineage (NCBI taxonomy): Eukaryota > Metazoa > Arthropoda > Malacostraca > Decapoda > Parastacidae > Cherax > Cherax quadricarinatus. The sequence goes on along the minus strand of NC_091304.1, from coordinate 38,836,846 downwards.
TTGTCAACCAAACTCATGTTTTGTGTATAATCTATCACAGTTGCTGGTTTTCGAATACGTTCATTAGTCACTCTATCAACTTTGCCACTGTCTTTCATTTTGTTAGGGCGAATGGTTGTCAACAATGTGACATCTCGCTTGTCATGCCACCATAATGCCATGATGTCAATGGCAGTAAACAGCTGCACCTCAAAAGCATGAGTGCCTGCGTTGAACCTGGGCATATGTTTACGATTAGAACGCACTCTGCCACACACATCTTTCATGTTTACTCACAAGAAATCACTGAGTAATGGGCTTGTGTACCAGTTATCAGTATATAATGTATGCCGCTTATCAAGATAAGGTGCCATCATGTTTCTCCCTACGTCACCTGAGATACCCAATAACATCCTGGTATCTTTGAATGTTTACTTCCTGTGTATACAATAATATCCAATACCAGGCCACTGTCACAATCACAGAGTACAAACAGTTTTATACTGAAGCGTTTCCTCTTGCTCGGTATATACTGCTTGAACAACAGTCTACCTTTGAACAAAATCCAAGACTTATCAATTACAAGATTCTTGAATGGGTAAAAGTACATGTTGAACTTTTGTTCCAGATACATAAAAACATTTCTAATCTTGTATAACCTGTCACTTCTGTCAGGCCTGGTTTTGTAAGAGATATGCAACATATGTAACGGTAAGATAAGCCTGTTCACTGGGATGATTTCACTGAAGGCTTGGGTACAAAATAGCCGATCTGTGGACCAGTATGATTTTATATTATGCTTATAGACATGATGCATATGCATTATTGTTGCAAAAAGCAAATACATTTCAGCCACAGTTGTCTCTTTCCACCGGTATAGTCTTGACTGTAGTGATATGGTTGTATTTGCCATTGTGTACTCAAAATACATACTTGTTATTTTCCCTGACAATAATTTCCATCAAAGGCTGGTAAAAGAATAGTTCAAAGAATTCCAGTTCATTTGCAGTGTTTCGAAGGGAACAAGCTGGTAGTATTCCACTTTGAGAGTCGTCAAACTGATGGGGATTGGGAACAAAATTGGAATTTTGCTGCCAATCCAAGATGCGGTTTGCTGGTGGATACTGGACATCATAAACTGGTTGTGGATGTAGTTGTAGTTGTGGTGTGGTGGTGGATGATGCTCCGCTTTCTCTTTGATCCGATGAGTCAGCGACGTGGGTCCCAGCCTGGGCTGGTGAATCATGCATGGCCATGGCACTACCACCACCACCACCACCACTATCACCACCAATACCACCACTCACTGATGCCTGTGGTCTATCCATGCCAAGTGTAGCCACATCATCCTCACTTTCACTGTCTATTCCTGGTGTAGGGTCACGGGATGTACTCCGTCCCCTTGGCACTGCATAGGGAACACTACTCAAGCACATGCGGCGGCGTATATACTGACGCTTCACTGGTATATATGATTCATCACTATCACACTCAAATGATCATCAAGAGCAATAAAATCACAGTCCACATCACTATCATCATCATTACTGAAGTCTGAGGCCTGGCCATGCAAAAATATTAGTGTTCTCTTGTGACGAGGCACAAGTGAACATGACTGAAATGTGCCCACACAAGAGGTAGAAGGTTGAGGATTGTCAGGATTTTCTGCACTATCTTCGATATCCTGGTAATTGCTTTCGGTCACTAATTGATCAAAGCCATAAAATTCCTCTTCTTTTCTACTTTCATCAGAGTCAGAACTATCAGTTAGGAAGAGTTTAAGTGAGCTGAGCTCACGGTGCAGTCCTATGCCACAGTCACTGAAAGGGCTAAAATAGGCTGAGATTGTAGTTGAGTACAGTGCTCCCTGACCTCTAGCTTCATGCCTGCCTAATTCCCTGAGATTTCCATCAAATTTTGCCTCTTTATCATTACCTTCAGAATAACTACAACTTCAGAAGCTAAAATTATTATTTTCTGGAAAAACTGCAACACTGACGAGATATTTAATTTCAACAGTCACAACAGTGAAAAGGTTAAATTAAAATTATCACACAGCCAGCTTTCTTGTAATGCTCATCTATACAATGCAATTTTTTTGCAAATTCATTTGGAAAAGTGATATCCAAAAAAGAAAAACACTAAATATAGGCCTTTTCACATACTATTTAATTTTGATGCATTTTTTCAGTTGTGCTTACAAAGTCACACTACACAGAATCAATTGTAATTCAACATCAGTGAAAACCCTGTAGTATAGACAACATACCTGATAACATACTCCCTGGACAACTCTATTATGAATTATTCTAGCGATGTTGGTGCACCGGTCTGTAGAGAGAGAGAACATCACGGCAGGAAGACCCAAATGGGCGGCAAAAGTCAGTTCTTGATTGATGGTTTCCTCACTGTTCATGCGAAGGCTGCTGACTGAAGATTCTAGGTTGAGAATAGCAGTTGCACTAATACGTCCCACAATCAGGCTGCTCCATTCTGTAAATTCATAATGTGTTTAACTACATACATATATCAGGACATAATACAATATCAATTAAATGCTTTCCTAACCCTTTGAGGGTCCGTCCCATAGTTCTATGACTTTGAAGCCAGGGTCCAAGCCGTAGTACTGTCATGAGCTCAACTTACTCAGGTAAGTTGCGAGCAGTAAATTTGGGCCTAGATATGAGAGAATGCATCAATGTGGTAAGTGTACACCATATAAAACAAATCCTGCAGCACGCAGTGCATAATGAGAAAAAAACTGTGACCATGTTTTTGGATTAAAACAGCGATTTTGCAGTGTATTTTCTTATGTTTTTTACAGTTGTATTCGCAGTTTCTTGGCCTCATTTGAGAGAATAGAAGCTATATTACAGAAATAGAGATGATTTTGATTGGTTTTATTACTGAGCCCAAAGCAGCGGAAATGAATGATTTTTCCCGATGTTCAAGAGTAAACAAAATCACATCACGTGTCCAATACACATCAGCTGGTGGGTCTAATGTGCGTTCACTAATGCGCTGATATTATTTATACAATTATTACAATATTGCATAACAGTAAATCTTCTATTTTTTTGCATGAATAAAAATTCTTAATGTGAATAAAAAATCAAAATGGAATTCATCTGTAAAGCCTGGAAATGTAACTAATAAACAGAGGAAATGTTATTTTAGTCCCAGGAATGTCTGCACTGTTTATTCTGGACCCTATTTTGAAATCAGGATGGGCTACAAAGGCAGAACACTTAAAACCAGATGGGCTACAAAGGTAGAAGAACACTTAAAACTAGCCACAAGTACATCATAGTTAAAGTGCCAGTATCATAAGTAAGGAACATTTGGAGTGGAAACAACGTAAGTAGGGGCCCAACTGCATCATCCTACATCAGCTTGGAGGGGAGCCTGGGGACAAGGCCATAACTATTTTTTCAATTCACAGGAGAGTTTAGCTTAGTAAATGTATTTCAATTAGTCTAATTGCCTAAAAACAACACAATCCAAGAGACAAGGCAGTGCTAAAGAACCCAACTCATGAAAGAGCTACCCAGTCCACAAACCAGTGCTGTACTGAACAAGAAAAAAAACATTAAAACTAATAAAAAGGTATGGAGTAAAGCATACCTGAACTGCTGAGAAGTAAGTCTGACCGAGTGAAGGCCCCAATCCGCTTCTTAGCATCACCTTCCACATGTTCTCTGATAAATCTTGGATGAGCAAGTGGAACAGATATGAAATCATATCTGAAAATAAAAATTCTATTAGTATGACTTATTTATAAAATACACCAGACATCTCCCACAAAAGTAGGGGAATCCAAAAAATAGGAAACACATTCACCATCATTCATTTAATCACTGTCCTGCCAGAACTCCAGAAGTGCGCTGACATCACAGTTCATATGACCCTTTAAATTGTAGGCATTGTATTTCCCAGGAACCTTCAGTTTCAAGTCTGGCTAAATGATTTTCCTAAATTGTCTGACAAATACCTAAGTATCATTTAGCAAAGCCTAACCAATTATGTATATAAATAATACTTCCCAATTGTGTCTATATAAATAACATTAAGGCTATTTATTACTTCAGCTAAAGCTTACTTAACCCTTTGACTGTTTCAGGCCCCTTTCTGAAACTGTCATTCTATGTCGCTCAATTTTTGAAAAAAAAAAAATAATTTTTTCTTATGAAATGATAGAGAATCTTTTCCCGATGGTAATGACACCAAAAGTTCGAAATTTGGTCGAAAACTCATGGAATTATGCTCCCGCGAAGTTAGCGGTCTCGGCGACATATGCGTATCGGCGATTTCGCCGACTTCGAGCCCTATTTTCAGCCAATTCCATTGTTCCAGTTGACCAACCTCATAGCTATTTCTTTAGAACTCCATTTTATCTATCAGATGAGTACAAGAAACCTCCCATTTACTAATTTGGACTACCCAATATGGTGGTCAGAAATTGGCAATTTGGCCAATTTCACGCAAACTAAAAAAGATGCCAATTTCAAAATAGGGTCCAGAATAAACAAGGTAGACATTCGTGGCACTAAAATAACATATGCTCTGTTCATTAGTCACATCTCTAGGCCCCTCTTATATTATTATTGCTTTCTATTTTGATTTTTTATTCATACAAAAAAAATACAAAATTTACTGTTATGCAGACTACTGCATTATTGTAAAAATGGTATAAATAATATCAGTGCACTAGTGAAAGAATATTAGACTCCCCAGTTGACGTGTATTGGACGTGTGGTGTGATTTATTTACTCCTGAACATTGGTAAAAATCGAACATTTCCGCTACTTTGAGGTCAGTTTCAAGGTCGTTTTCATCGTCAAAGTAACGAAAATCATCTCTATTTCTGTAATATGTTTTCCATTTTATCACCTAAGACCATGAAAACGCAAATACAACAATAAATACTATATGAAAATACACCTCAAAGTCGGCGTTTTATTCCAAAAAAAAGATCAGTTTTTTTTTTCTCATTACGCAATGTGTGCTCCAAGATTTTTTTTATGTGGTGCACACTGACCACACAGACCCATTCTCTCACATGTGGGCCTACCAGCTTTCTCCTGCTTGATTTGAAGCCGCTAGAATTATTGAGTACATATACGTCAGAAACATTGGCTCGTAAGACGTATTTATACGTCGAAAACAGTCAAAGGGTTAAACTATGCATGGCTATCATGTAAACTCTTCTGTACCTGATGTATTCAAATTGCTGTAGAGAGAAGTGTAAAAGCAGTGCATGTACACATTTAGTACAGCAGCTAACCATGCTATAAATAAATGTATGCACATTTTAAGAAATTCTATTAATCCTTAAGGTGTACAGTGGAGCCCCGTGAATTCACGGCTCATAATTCACAGCTTCAATAATTCACGGATTTTTCCTTAGAACCTAACTAATAATTGTTCGCAGAAATCCCCGCAAATTCACGGAATTTTTTTTGCCTTTTTCCTTGGCAATATGCATATACAGTGGACCCCCGCATAACGACATTATTTCAATCCAGAAGTCTGTTTGGGTGCCGTTACAGACCGAATTTGTTCCCATAAGAAATATTGTGAATTAGATTAGTCCATTTCAGACCCCCAAAAATACACCTACAAAAGCACTTACAAAAATACACTTACATAATTGGTGGAGTTGGGAGCTGATCGTTATGCGGGGGTCCACTGTACTGTAATTTTTTTATGCGTTTTAATGCTAAATATTATGAAAAATATAATTTAATAACATAAATATTAACAAAAAAATCAACAATATTTCTACATAAAATATAATACAGTGGAACCCCGAGTGTCGTCCTTAATCCATTCCAGGAGCTAGGGCTAAAGTCGAAACAGCCTAAAGTCGAAGCAATATTCTCATAAGGATTCTCATAAGGAATAATGTAAATCCAATTAATCTGTTCCTGCTGTCAGGAGGCATGACAAAATAGTACTTTAATACGATGCTATTATCAACTCTACGGCTTATTTATCTATCACAATTCATTTAATATGACAAACAATATAAATAACATAAAAACCTGATATACATTCTAGAATGAATAAATATGTATGCCATTACGTATGTGGTGGCAGTGGAGGACAGCGGTTCCTCCTTCAGATGTGTTAGTATAAGAGAAAAAAATAGTTTGTGAGGCAAACTGCATAATGTACAAATTAACTGGTGTACATACACCATTTACATACCTTGTAGAAAATAGGCAGAGCAGCTTACGTTCTCAGGAGTTTATTTCATTTTGTCCTTTATCTATCGCTCAATCGCTTAACTGCTACACTCTTAAAGGAGGGGCGAGCAGAATCACCAACTTTTTTTTTTTATCAGATTTCAATGGGATTGTGACAGTGGATTAAGCAGCTTAAAAAACATAGGCTGTGTTTGTTTTGACTGTTAGCCTTCAAGTTAACCCTTTCAGGGTCCGTCCCATAGATCTACAGCTTCACGTTGAGTGTCCAAACTGTAGATCTACGCCAAAATTCTAGCGCCGTCAAATTTAGCGCAAAAGCGATCATAGGCCTACATGTGAGAAAACGGGTCTGCGTGGTGGGTGTGCGCCATAAACAAAAAATCTAGGCGCCCGCATAGCATTGTGGGAACGCCGGCTCAGTTACCCTTGTTCACCATCCCTTGTAGCAAGTCAGCTCTCACTCCACGGAAAATTGGGACTCTCCTCTTCCTATCTGATAGTTCTGACACTGATGGAAGTGGAAATGAAGATGAATTCTATGGCTTTGATCAGTTAGTGACCGAAAGGAATGACCAGGATATTGATAATAGTGCAGAAAACCCTGACGATCCTCAACCTTCTACCTCTGGTGTGGGCACTCGTCAGCCACGGTCAGTTGTACCTCAACGCAAGAGAAAACTAATATTTTTGCGTGGTCAGGCCTCTGACTTCAGTAATGATGATGATAGTGACGTGGATTGTGATTTTATTACGCTTGACGATCATTCGAGTAGTGAGAGTGAGGAATCATATTCACCAGTGAAGCGTCAGTATGTACGCCGCCACATGCGCTCGGGTAGTGTACCCTATGCTGTGCCCAGGGGATGGAGTACATCCCATGGCCCTACACCAGGTTTAGATAGTGATAGTGAGGATGATGTGGCTACACTTGGCATGGATAGACCACAGGCATCAGTAGATGGTGGTAGTGGTGATGGTAGTGGCACCGCCATGCGTGACTCACCAGCCCAGGCTGGGACCCATGCTGCTGACTCCTCAGTTCAAAGACAAAGCGGAGCGTCAGCCACCAGCCCACCACAACCACAACCACCCGCACAACCAGCCTATGATGTCCAGTATCCACCAGCAAACCGTATCTGGGATTGGCAGCAAAATCCCAATTTTGTTCCCAAGCCCCACCACTTTGATGACTCTCAAAGTGGAATTCTACCTACTTGTCCCCTTGGAACCACGGCCAATGAACTGGAATTCTTTGAATTATTCTTTGACCAGCCATTGATGGAAACTATTGTCAGGGAAAGTAATAAGTATTTTGAGTACACCATGGCAAATACGATCATATCGCCACAGTCAACACTACACCGGTGGAAAGAGACGACTGCTGCAGAAATGTATTTGCTTTTTGCAACAATAATGCTTATGCCTCATGTCTATAAGCATAATATAAAAGCATACTGGTCCACAGATCGGCTAATTTCTACCCTGGTCTTCAGTGAAATCATCCCAGTGAACAAGTTTATCTTACTGTTACGTATGTTGCACTTCTCTGACAAAACCAGGCCTGACAGAAGTGACAGGTTATACAAGATTAGAAATGTTTTTATGTATATCAAACATGATGGCTGCAAGGGGAGACACGCAGGCGCGGGCTGGTAGACAAGTCTGGTACGCGAGACGAAACACAGGGCACAGTGCGAAACTCGGGACAAAATTTAGCCAAAAAAAGGTTCTAAAGTCGAAGCATGTGATACTCAGGGCGAACAAAACTTGGATTCCATTGTACTGTAGTATAAATTTTTTAGCGCTGTCGAGAAAATAGTATCATTCATTATTGGTGAGTACCCATACATCTAACTTTACTTTTACTAAATTACCATATATTTACCGTACGTACACCAAAGAAAACGGGCTTGCATGAATTACAGTACATATGGGGGTAACATCAGTATTTTACATTCTAGCACTGTGGGAGACATAGCAGTACAGTACTGTATATAAGTTTATCTTTACATTTTTTTTTTAAGGGTGATGTATGAAGCTAAATTTGAAATTAAATTGAAGGTGTTTTGGGAGCATATTTAGGTTTAAACTATAAAAATAGGCATTTATAGGTTTTTTTTTTTTAACCGCATCCAGAATTCGTGGGAGGTCCTTGAATGGAACCCCCGCGAAATTGGGGGGGACTACTGTACTAGCAAGGAGGGAAGAGTATATGGAGAAAAAGAGAGAGATTAAGAGAATGGTGAAGCAATGTAAAAAAAGAGCAAATGAGAGAGTGGGAGATGTTATCAGCAAATTTTGTTGAAAATAAGAAAAAGTTTTGGAGTGAGATTAATAAGTTAAGGAAGCCTAGAGAACAAATGGATTTGTCAGTTAAAGACAGGAGAGGAGAGTTATTAAATGGAGAGTTAGAGGTATTGGAAAGATGGAGGGAATATTTTGAGGAATTGTTAAATGTTGATGAAGATAGGGAAGCTGTGATTTCGTGTATAGGGCAAGGAGGAATAACATCTTGTAGGAGTGAGGAAGAGCCAGTTGTGAGTGTGGGGGAAGTTCGTGAGGCAGTAGGTAAAATGAAAGGGGGTAAGGCAGCCGGGATTGATGGGATAAAGATAGAAATGTTAAAAGCAGGTGGGGATATAGTTTTGGAGTGGTTGGTGCAATTATTTAATAAATGTATGGAAGAGGGTAAGGTACCTAGGGATTGGCAGAGAGCATGCATAGTTCCTTTGTATAAAGGCAAAGGGGACAAAAGAGAGTGCAAAAATTATAGGGGGATAAGTCTGTTGAGTATACCTGGTAAAGTGTATGGTAGAGTTATTATTGAAAGAATTAAGAGTTAGACGGAGAATAGGATAGCAGATGAACAAGGAGGCTTTAGGAAAGGTAGGGGGTGTGTGGACCAGGTGTTTACAGTGAAACATATAAGTGAACAGTATTTAGATAAGGCTAAAGAGGTCTTTGTGGCATTTATGGATTTGGAAAAGGCTTATGACAGGGTGGATAGGGGGGCAATGTGGCAGATGTTGCAGGTGTATGGTGTAGGAGGTAGGTTACTGAAAGCAGTGAAGAGTTTTTACGAGGATAGTGAGGCTCAAGTTAGTGTGTGTAGGAGGGAGGGAAATTGTTTCCCAGTAAAAGTAGGCCTTAGACAAGGATGTGTGATGTCACCGTGGTTGTTTAATATATTTATAGATGGGGTTGTAAGAGAAGTAAATGTGAGGGTCTTGGCAAGAGGTGTGGAGTTAAAAGATAAAGAATCACACATAAAGTGGGAGTTGTCACAGTTGCTCTTTGCTGATGACACTGCTCTTGGAAGATTCTGAAGAGAAGTTGCAGAGATTGGTGGATGAATTTGGTAGGGTGTGCAAAAGAAGAAAATTAAAAGTGAATACAGGAAAGAGTAAGGTTATGAGGATAACAAAAAGATTAGGTGATGAAAGATTGGATATCAGATTGGAGGGAGAGAGTATGGAGGAGGTGAATGTATTCAGATATTTGGGAGTGGACGTGTCAGCGGATGGGTCTATGAAAGATGAGGTGAATCACAGAACTGATGAGGGGAAAAGGGTGAGTGGTGCACTTAGGAGTCTGTGGAGACAAAGAACTTTGTCCTTGGAGGCAAAGAGGGGAATGTATGAGAGTATAGTTTTACCAACGCTCTCATATGGGTGTGAAGCATGGGTGATGAATGTTGCAGCGAGGAGAAGGCTGGAGGCAGTGGAGATGTCATGTCAGAGGGCAATGTGTGGTGTGAATATAATGCAGAGAATTCATAGTTTGGAAGTTAGGAGGAGGTGCAGGATTACCAAAACTAATGTCCAGAGGGCTGAGGAAGGGTTGTTGAGGTGGTTCGGACATGTAGAGAGAATGGAGCGAAACAGAGTGACTTCAAGAGTGTATCAGTCTGTAGTGGAAGGAAGGCAGGGTAGGGGTCAGCCTAGGAAAGGTTGGAGGGAGGGGGTAAAGGAAGTTTTGTGTGCGAGGGGCTTGGACTTCCAGCAGGCATGCGTGAGCATGTTTGATAGGAGTGAATGGAGACAAATGGTTTTTAATACTTGACGTGCTGTTGGAGTGTGAGCAAAGTAACATTTATGAAGGGGTTCAGGGAAACCGGCAGGCCGGACTTGAGTCCTGGAGATGGGAAGTACAGTGCCTGCACTCTGAAGGAGGGGTGTTAATGTTGCAGTTTAAACTGTAGTGTAAAGCACCCTTCTGGCAAGACAGTGATGGAGTGAATGATGGTGAAAGTTTTTCTTTTTTGGGCCACCCTGCCTTGGTGGGAATCGGCCAGTGTGATAATAATAAAAAAATACTGTACTAGCATATATAATTCATAGTACCCTTCAAATTGTCTCCAAAAAGCAAAATTTGGCCTAGACATTAGATAATGGGTCTGTGTAGTAGGTGTAAAAAAAAAAAAAAAAAAAAAAAACTGCTCCACACAAAACATGGAAAAAACAGCTAACCTCTGGCTCTGCATTTGAGTTAAAATAGTGACACTTTGGGGGCATTTTTTTTTTTATTATTTTTTTTTTTACTGGTTGTTTGTTGAGGCTTGAAACAAGCATCAAAGTAGTGAAAATGGGAGATTTTTGCATGATTTTTCAAGGAAAGGGTAGCCCCCCTACAAGGTCCCTAGTCTGTTTTATTACTTTTTAATAGGTCTACAACAATTACTGGGATGGTTTAAACCATAACAAAGCATTCTTGGTTATGATTTATTAACTGAGTAATATAGGGGAAAATTTAGATTCTGTGACATTAAAAATTAAGGGCAAGTATTATGTAGTTAAGGCCTGGGGACATAATTAGTAGAGAGGGAAGGTTGCTTTAGTGGCTCAAATGACTACAGTGTTTCCTTTGGACTTTATTTTTAAATTGCAATTTGTTGAAAAGTGTAAAACTGGCCAAATTTCTGAATTTTGGGTGAGTAAGACATGTAGTAGTTGATGGTTGAATGGATAGTTGCTTGCAATTAGTGAATAGTACTGTGAGGGAAAAATTAATTAAATAAGAGTGGGAGACTGAATGAGTGGTGGAGGCAGTAAGACTGTTCTCAAAGGGGTGTGTGAGCCATTACCTTTAACTCTTTCAGGGTCCAGAGGCCAAATTTCCAAGTGCGCACCAGTGTCCAAGAATTTTCAAAAAATAATTTTGTTATTTTTTCTTATGGAATGGTAGAGAATCTTTTTCTGAAGGTAATAAAATAAAAAGTATGAAATTTGATGGAAAATTGGTGAAATTATGATCTTGCAAATTTTGATGTGTCAGCAATATTTACGCATCAGTGATTTTGCCGACTTTGACTCCCATTTTAGGCCAATTACCTTATTCCAGTCGACCAAATTCTTAGCTGTTCACTAGTATTACTTCTATTCTATCGACTGAGCACAAGATATCACCAACTCAACTGTTTCAACTACAAAACAGAGTGATTGGAAATTGGTAATTTGTCCAATTTAGTGCAAAGTTCAAAATATTCCAATTTCAAAACAGGGTCCAGAATAAACAATGCAGGCATTCCTGGCACTAAACTAACAATTCCTCTGTTCATTAGTTATGTTTTCAGGCTTTACAAATGAATTCCGTTTTGATTTTTAATTCACATAATGAATTTTTATTCAAACCAAAAAATAGATTTACTATCATGCAATATTGTAATAATTGTATAAATAATATCAGCACATTTGTGAACGTATATTAGACCCACCAGCTGGCACATATTAGACATGTGAGGTCATTTGTTTACTCTTGAACATCAGCAAAAATTTAACATTTCCACTACTTTGAGCTCAGTTTCAAACCATTTTCAGTAATAAAACCAATCAAAATCATCTCTATTTCTGTAATATATCTTCCATTCTATCAAATGAGACCAAGAAATTGCAAATACAACTATAAAAAACATACAAAAAACAGTGCAAAGTTGCTGTTTTAATCGAAAATTATGGTCTCAGTTTTTTTCTCATTATGCACTGTGTGCTGCAGAATTTGTTTTATGTGGTGCACACATACCACATAGATGTATTCTCTCATACCACTCACAGCTTATCAGAGTGAGCTGAGCTCATGGCGTAGATCTACGGTTTGGACCCTCAACGTAAAGCCGTAGATCTACAGCATAAATCCTGAAAGGGTTAACCTCCCTTCTCCACCCGGCGTTAGTTAACCCTTTCAGGGTTGGTGCCGTACTAGTACGCATAAATTCTAGCACCTTCAAATGTAGCGAGAGAAAGCTGGTGGGCCTACATGTGAAAGAATGGGTCTATGTGGTCAGTGTGTGCAGTATAAAAAAAAATCCTGCAGCACACAGTGCATAATGAGAGAGAAAAAAAAAATTACTATTTTTGGTTTAAAACAGCGACTTTGCAGCGTATTTTCGTATGCTATTTATGGTTGTATCCCAGTTTTCCTGGTCTCATTTTATAGAATGGAAGACATATTACGGAAATTGAGAGGATTTTAATTGGTTTCACAATGAAAAGTACCTTGAAATTGAGCTCAAAGTAGCACAAATGTTCAATTTTTGCCAAAGTTCAAAAGTAAATAAATCAAGCCATGATCCAATACATGTCAACTGGTGAGTCTAATATTCTTTCACAAGTGTGCTGATATTATTTATACCATTTCTACACTAATGTAGTAGTCTGCAAAACAGTAAATCTTCTAATTTTTGTGAGAATAAAAATTCAAAGTGGAAAGCAAACGAAGTGTAACAGAGGCCTGGGGATGTGACTAATGAACAGAGGAAATGTTATTTTTGTGCCAGGAATGTGTCTTCTTTATTCTGGACCCTATTTGGAAATGGGCAGCTTTTGAAATTTGTGTGAAATTGGCAAAATTGTCAATTTTGGACCACTTTATTGGTTAGTTGACATTGGTATATGGGTGGTTTCTTGTACTCATTCGATAGAAAAAATGGAGTTCTAGAGAAATAGTTATGATTTTTGTCGACTGGTACATTGGAATTGACTGAAAATAGAGCTCAAAGTGGGCGAAAGCGCCGATACGTAAACATCGTCAAGACCGCTAACTTTGCGAGAACATAATTCCGTAAGTTTTCCATCAAATTTCATACTTTTGGTGTCATTATGATCGGGAAAAGATTCTCTATCATTTCATAAGAAAAAATAATTATTTTTTTCGAAAAATTTCTGACCCTGAGAACAAGTTTAGGAGAGGGCCTGCCAACCCTGAAAGGGTTAACAAGGAACCCTTGCTGATGGAGGAATGTCACTTTGGCTTTCTGCTCTCATTAAGTATGGAGTTCCATTCTTGGTTAGTTAAAACTTGTTAGGATCTTAATTTGTTTATACAGACTTGATTATACTTAAGATGCTAATGTAATGTTACTGGTTATCACCATTACTTTAAAAGGCCTTCAGCTATCATGTGAGTGACTTCTTGTCCGGTTTGTAATTTCTTTTTCTTCTTCTTCTCAGCCCTGCTGTACAATTTGGGGTCACCTGACAGAAGTGAGGTGAGAAGAACTGCATGATCTAATCATAGATCTGAAATGTTATAATTCTTCATTCTGAGAGCTCTATGCTCCTCCACCACTGGTTTGGGACTACACTTTTCCTACGTCATAATTACAAGGACTCTGCTGTTCTACTACCTCTGTGCAGATCAACGATCTCGTCAAAGCCGTCATTTTGAGAACTCTTGTTTTTCTCATGCCACCAGGACTGAGCTACCATTTCTAAATCCTCCTCCGTGTACGGAACTCTACATTTTCTCTATACATCTGTTGCTGATCTCCAGTTATCTACCATGGCTGGCAGCCAAACTCCATTAATTATGCTACTAACTGTGTATCTTTATTGGCATTGGTACCTTCTGGAGCTGGACTTCACAACAGTAACAACCACCTGTGACCATAGTGTGATCACAGTGATTCCTGAGAGCCCTGCCAATAACACCAGCAGAATCAGAAGACCAACATTCTGGTATTTGTATATATTAACCCTTTGAGGGTCCGTCCCGTAGATCTACGACTTTACATTCAGGGTCCAAACCGTAGATCTACGTCATGAGCTCAGCTCACTCTGATAAACTGTGAGTGGTACATTTGGGCCTAGATATGACAGAATACATCTATGTGGTATGTGTGCACCACATAAAACAGATCCTGCAGCACGCTGTGTATAATGAGAGAAAAAAACTGAAATCATGATTTTTCGATTAAAACAGTGACTTTGCGGTGTTTTTTCGTATGTTTTTTATAGTTCTATTTGCGATTTCTTGGTCTCATTTGATAGAATGAAAGACATATTACAGAAATAGAGATGATTTTGATTGGTTTTAGCACTGGAAATGGCTTGAAACTGAGCTCAAAGTAGCAGAAATGTTAAATTTTTGCCGATATTCAAGAGTAAACAAACGACCTCACACGTCTAATACACGCCAGCTGGTGGGTCTAATATGCATTCACAAATATGGTGATGATATTTATACAATTATTACAGTATTGCATAACAGTAAATCTTCTATTTTTTTGGTGTGAATAAAAATTCATTATGTGAATAAAAAATAAAAATGGAATTTATTTGTAAAGCCTCAAAACGTAACTAATGAACAGAGGAAATGTTAGTTTAGTTCCAGGAATACCTACATTGTTTATTCTGGACCTTATTTTGAAATTGGAATATTTTGAACTTTGTGTTAAATTGACCAAATTAACAATTTCAGATCACTTTAATTTGTAGTTGAAACAGTTGACTTGGCGATTTCTTGTGCTCAATCGATAGAATAGAAGTAATACTAGTGAAATAGCTAAGAATTTGGTTGACTGGAATAATGTAATTGGCCTAAAATGGGAGTCAAAGTCGGCAAAATCGCCGATTCGTAAATATCGCTGACACATCAAAATTCGCGAGAGCATAATTTCGTCAATTTTTCATCAAATTTCATACTTTTTGTTTTATTACCCTCACAAAAAGATTCTCTACCATTTCATAAGAAAAAAATAAAAAAAAATTTTTTTTTAAATTCTTGGACACTGGGGCACCACTTCAGATTTGGGCCTTGGACCCTGAAGGAGTTAAGCTTGCTTCATTTAATGTATTTATTTAATTTTTACATCATTTGCTTCAGCTAGGACGAGTTCATATTTAATTTTATAATTTATGAGAGATTTACTTATATTTAATAAAAATTGCTCATCTTATTTTGTTACAACTTATTTTTCTATCTTTTCTTTTCTTGAGGAGGGGGCTCCTTCAAATGCTCTCTGAATACAGTAGGGCCCCGCTTTACAGCATCTCACCTTACGGCGTTCCGGTAATACGGACATTTCAGATTACGACCAAAACTATATGGCTCTCCCCCACCTAACTTTCTAATACAATCACCATGCGCCACTTGGTTTGTTTACATTCTATTCAACATTGATGGACTGACCACATCGACTCAAGGTTGAGGGACTGATTACCTCATTCTCCTCTTGTTTTTCAAGTTTATCCTTTGCATGGACTGATGAAGCCACTGTGTGGTGAAACGTTTCCTCAATTAAGAAACCCAAGAGTTGCACATGTGTCTAATTTAACTGAGTGGATAGAGTTATCAGAGCTTATTGGGTAGCATTGAAAATTGGTTTGGGCAAATGTTTTGTTAGTGGGATGGATTGTAAAGGGCCTGCCTAGTATGGGCCAACAGGCCTGCTGCAGTGTTCCTCCTTTCTTATGTTCTTATGTGAGCACTGCGTCTCGCCATTATGTCTGGAGCCTTTCCAAAATTTAAAGTGTTTTAAAGTTATTTCATATTTTATATATACAGTGGACCCCCGGTTATCGGATGTAATCCGTTATAGAAGGTTGGCGGATAACCGAAATGGCCGAAAACCGAATTAATATTTCCCTTAAGAATTAATGGAAATACAATTAATCCATTCCAGATAAAAATATTCACAATTTTTTTTCTTTTTAACAATTATGAAAGTATTACATATCTTTATTGAAGGTCAATGAAAGTATTACATATCTTTATTGAAGGTTAATGCTGGCTTCTGGAAGATAGGGAAGAAGAAAGAGGGAGGAGTTAGTGTTTGGAGGGGGAATCCCCCTCCATAAAGACTTTAGGTAGCAAAGCCTTCTCTGGGGTTACTTCCCTTCTTTGTCTTGTAATGCCACTAGGACCAGCTTGAGTGTCACTGGACCCCTGTCTCACAAAATAACTGTCCAGAGTGCTCTGTTTCTGGCGTCTCTTTAAGATTTCCCCGAAGTGGGACAGGGTTTTGTCACTAAACATGTTGCAGATATGGCTTGTTTCAGCTTTGTCAGGGTGGTGTTTCTCTACAAAAGCTTGCCTTACAACACTGTGTATGCCACTATGCTTCTTAAATCTATCAAACCATCCTTTGCTGGCCATAAATTCACAAACTGCAGCACTTGCTCCAGGCATTTTCTTTGCAAGATCCTCATGCAACTGCCTTGCCTTCTCACAAATAATAGACTCCACAACACTGTCTCTCACTAATTCTTTTTTCTTAATCCACAATAATAATAACTTTTCCATCTCTTCCATTATTGGTGGCCTTTGTTTAGTTGGAAAAGTTACTCCTTTTGCAACATTAGCATCTTTGATTTGTTCTTTCTTTGCCAGGATGGATGTAATTGTTGATTTATTCTTGATATACATCCTGGCAAGTTCCACCACCTTCATACCACTCTCAAACTTTTCCATCACTTCACACTTAACCCCTTGACTGTTGCAACACCAAATCCTGAGGTGTCTCCTGGTGTAGCAAATTAAAAAAAAAAAAAAAAAAAAAAAAACTTATGAAATGATAGGGAATCCTTTCCCTATTGTAATGACACTAAAAGAACGAAATTTGATGGAAAACTGACTGAATTACACTCTCGCGAAGTTAGCGGCCTCGGCGATATATACGAATCGGCAATTTCGCCCACTTTGAGCCCTATTTTTCGGCTAATTCCATTGTTCCAGTTGACCAAACTCATAGCTATTTCTTTAGAACTCCATTTTCTTATCGATTGAGTATAAGAAACTGCTCATTTACTGATTTCAACTACCCAATAATGTGGTCAGAAATTTGCAATTTGGCCAATTTCATGAAAATTAAAAAATATGACAATTTTAAAATAGGGTCCAGAATGAACAATGCAGACATTCCTGGCTCTAAAATAACATTTTCTTTGTTTATCAGTCACATCTCCAAGCCCCTCTGATATTACTCTTGCTTTCTATTCTGAATTTTTATTCAAACAAAAAATAGAAGATTTACTGTTTTGCAGACTATTGCAATATTGTAATAATTGTATAAATAATGTCAACCCATTCATGACTGCATATTAGAAGGGCTACTTGGACATTTATTGTAAAATGATATCATTTGTTTACTTTTGAACATCGGCAAAAAACAAACATTTCCCCTACTTTGAGCTCCATTTCAAGGTTCTTTTCATAGTAAAATCAATCAAAATCGCCTCTAATTCTATAATGTTTTCCATTCTATCAAATGAGACCAAGAAAAAGAGAATACAACAATAAATACTATACAAAAATAGACCACAAAGTCGGCATTTTAATTAAAAAAAAAAAAAAAAGGTCGGAGTTTTTTTTTTCTCATTATGCACTGCGTGCTGCAGGATTTTTTTTATATGTTTACACTGACCACACAGACCCATTCTCTCACACATGGTCCTACCAGCTTTCTCCTGCTTGATTTGAAGCCGCTAGAATTTATGAGTATATATACGTCAAAAACTGTGGCTTGTAAGATGTATATATATGACCAAAACAGTCAAAGGGTTAATGAACAGAGACAATAATGTTTTAGTGCCTAGAAAGTCTAGTGTTTATTTTGGACTATTTTAAAATTTATTTTTAATTTTGTGTAAAATTGCCTAAATTATAAATTTCTGTGCACTTTATAGAGTATTCTGATAACTGAATGGGAGGTTGTGGTCAACTGATAGAATGGAAGCTATCACAGCAAAATAGCTAAGCATTTGGTCAAACTGAGCAATGGAACTGACTTAAAATAGGACTCAAAGTGAGAAAATTGCCAATGTATAACTGCAACCAGACTGCTAATTTAGCTGCTACATAATTCCAAAAGTTTAAAATAAAATTTTGCCCTTTTGGTTTTATTACCTTAAAAAAAAAAAAAAACTCTACTATCCTTCCAGAGGATTTTTTTAAATGTGAACACATAGCAATTTTAATTTTGGGGTCTGAATAATAAGAGTTAATGACCACTATGTTATTGTCATCCATGACCATCATGATGTTATCAGCGATCTTCATATTTTCAATGGCCACCATAGTATTATCACCAATGGCCACCATAGTATTATCACCAATGGCCACCATGGTATTATCAAAGACCATCACAGTATTATCAATGACCACCATGGTATTATCAATGACCACCATGATATTATCAATGCTCACTACAGTATTATCAACAACCACCATGGTATTATCACCAATGACCATCATGGTATTATCACCAATGACCATCATGCTATAATCACTAATGACCATCATGCTATTATCACTAATGAGCACCGTGGTATTATGAACAAGCACCGTGGTATTATGAATAACCACTGCGGTATTATGAATGAGCACCGTGGTATTACAAACGACCACTGTGGTATTATGAATGACCACCATGGTATTATGAATGACCACCATGGTATGAATGACCAAGGTATTATGAATGACCACCATGGTATCGATAAACTAGACACGTGCAACACTTGGGTATCTTTACTGAGGAAACGTTTTGGCACACAGTGGCTTCCCCAGCACATACTAAGGAGAATGGCGAAGAACAGGAGGAGTTTGAAGTAATCAGTCCCTCAGCCTTGAGTTGATGTAATTAGGCCATCAATCTTGAAAAGAATACAGCACGTGTGTGAAGAAGTGGCTTATATACTGTAGGCAGGAGAGGTGCAACAGTCGTAGGTGGTATCACATTTGTCCGATGTGGAAGTAGGTCATGCCCAAGGGTTAGGCAAGTGAAGAATTCCCTGTAATGTGATACTACCTACGACTGCTGTACCTCTCCTGCCTACATTATATAAGCTACTTCTTCGCACATATGCTGTATTCTCTTCGAGATTGATGGACTGATTACACAGACTCAAGGCTGAGGGACTGATTACCTCAAACTCCTCCTGTTCTTCACCATTCTCCTTAGTATGGACTGATGAAGCTAGTGTGTGGCAAAACGTTTCCTCATTTGCTCGTTTGCACAAAACTACTAAACACCTCAAATGATGTATGTAGTTGAAGTTTTGGCAGTAAAGAATGAAAGCCAAAACCTTGTCATTGTGGTAGTATACAAACCTCCAGATGCAACTTCCCAGCAATTCCAGGAGCAGCTTGAGAAAACTGACCACTGTCTGGAAAATCTCCCGACTCCTGTCCCAAACATCTTACTACTAGGAGATTTCAACTTGAGACACCTAAAATGGAGGAGTATGTATAACAAACAATGTTTTAGCAGAGATCACCCCAGGAGGCAGCTCAGATGAAAATTCACACACACACACACACACGAACAATTAAATCTCTGCACCAAATTCACCTTAAACCAGCAAATAATAGAGCCTACATGACTAGAAAATACTATCCAATACGTAATATACCTGTATCAAAGACAATACACTCAGATCACAACATAACTGAGGTACAGACATGTATGCACAAGGCTCCTGACCAGCAAAATGTGAGCAGTCATTAAGGTCTCTTCACGAAATTCAATTTCAATAGCAAAAATATACAATGGGATCAAGTAAACCATGTCCTAAATAAAACAAGCTGGGAGGATATCTTAAACAACACGGAGCCGAACATTTGCCTTGAAAAAATTAAATCTGTGGTTCTTGAGATCTGCTCAAGACACATTCCATTAAGAAAAAGAGAAGATGTAAGCTAGAAAGAGAGAGACGTTCCCTATACAGACGAAGATGAAGAGTCACAGAGCTGTTGAGTGGGGCCAATATATCTGAAATACGAAGAGAGGCACTAGTCAATGAAATTACAAGTATCAAACTTAAGCTGAAGGAATCTTACAGGAGACAAGAATCACAGGAAGAACTAAAAGCCATTGAGGAATTTAAAAAACCCAAAATGCTTCTTCTCTTATGCCAAATCTAAGGGAAAAACAACATCCAGTATTGGGCCCCTGCTTATGCGGGATGGGACATACACAGATGACAGCCAAGAAATGAGTGAGATACTAAACTCCCAATATTAATCAGTGTTCAGCGAGCCACTGCTCAGACTAAAGGTCGACAATCCAAATGAATTCTTTATGAGCAAAACCCAAAATTTGGTCATCTCAAAAATCTCAGAAATTATTCTAACTTCACACAACTTTGAAGAAGCAATTAATGACATGCCCATGCGCTCTGCCCCAGACCCAAACTCATGGAACTCCGTGTTCATCAAGAATTACAATAAGCTCCTATCGCATCCCTTAAGCATTTTATGGAGAGGGAGCATGTACACAGGGGTCATCCCACACACACTAAAAACAACAGACATAGCCCCACTCCACAAAGGTGGCAGTAAAGCAATTGCAAAGAACTACAGACCGATAGCACTAACATCCCATATCATAAAAATCTTTGAGAGGGTTCTAAGAAGCAAGATCGCCAACAACCTAGATACCCATCAATTACACAAGTCAGGGCAACATAAGTTTAGAGCAGGTCGCTCCTGCCTGTCCCAGCTACTGGACCACTATGACAAGGTCCTGGATGATGTAGAGAATAAACATAATACAGATGTAGTATACACAGACTTTGCAAAAGCTTTCGGCAAGTGTGACCACAGTGTAATGGCACACAAAATGCGTGATAAAGGAATAATGGGAAAAGTTGGTAGATGGATCTACAACTTCCTGACAAATAGAACAAAAAAGAGTAATAGTAAACAGAGTAAAGTCCCAGGCAGACACGGTAAAAAGCTCTGTTCCATAAGGCACAGTACTCGCTCCCATTCTATTCCTGATCCTCATTTCTGACATAGACAGAGATGTAAGCCATAGCTCCATGTCTTCCTTTGCAGATGACACCTGGATTACCAAGGCAGTGACCTCCATCGAAGACACTGCGAGTCTCCAAGCGGACATCAACCAAATCTTCAAATGGGCCATTCAA
The DNA here is from genome assembly GCF_038502225.1 of Cherax quadricarinatus. Taxonomy (NCBI): domain Eukaryota; kingdom Metazoa; phylum Arthropoda; class Malacostraca; order Decapoda; family Parastacidae; genus Cherax; species Cherax quadricarinatus. The sequence goes on along the minus strand of NC_091304.1, from coordinate 38,815,515 downwards.
AACAACATGAAGTTCAACGAGGAGAAATTTCAACTACTTAGATATGGGGAACTTGAAGAAATTAAAAATGTATCAGGGTATACGACAAATTCTAACCATACAATAGAGTGGAAAAGTAATGTGAAGGACCTGGGAGTGATAATGTCAGAGGATCTCGCCTTCAAAGACCACAACAATGTATCTACCTCATCCGCTAGGAAAATGATAGGATGGATAATGAGAACCTTCAAAACTAGGGGTGCCAAGCTCATGATGATTCTCTTCAAATCACTTGTGCTCTCTAAGTTGGAATAATGCTGTACACTAATGGCCCCCTTCAAGGCTGGCAACATTGCAGACCTGGAGAGTGTACAAAGAACTTTCACAGCACACATAAGTATGATAAGGCACCTAAACAACTGGGAACGGTTGAAGGTCCTTGATCTGTATTCGCTCGAACGCAGGCGAGAGAGATACATGATAATATACACTTGGAAGGTCCTGGAGGGATTGGTACCAAACCAGCATACGAAAATCACTCCATATTAAAGCAAAAGACTCGGCAGGAAATGCAACATTCCCCCGATGAAAAGCAGGGGCGCCACAAGTACACTGAGAGCCAACACAATAAGTGTCCGGGGCCCAAGACTGTTCAACTGCCTCCCAGCATACATAAGGGGGATTACCAATAGATCTCTGGCTGTCTTCAAGAAGGCACTGGACAGGCACCTGAAGTCAGCACCTGACTAACCGGGCTGTGGTTCGTGTGTCAGCTTGCGTGTAGTCAGCAGTAACAGCCTGGTTGATCAGACCCTGATCCACCATGAGGCCTGGTCTCAGACTGGGCTGCGGGGGCGTTGACCCCCAAAACCCTCTCCAGGTAAACCCAAGTGTTGCACATGTGTAATTTATCAACTTATCGGTTCTCTGAACCATTCATTTACACCATGGTATCACCAAGGACCACTATGGTATCACCAAGGACCACCATGGTATCACCAAGGACCATCATAGTATCACCAAGGACCACCATGGTATCACCAAGGACCACCATGGTATCACCAAGGAACTCTTGGTATCACCAATGACCACCATGGTATCACTCAAGACCATCATGGTATCACTCAAGACCACTATGGTATCACTCAAGACCATCATGGTATCACTCAAGACCATTATGGTATCACTCAAGACCATCATGGTATCACTCAAGACCACTATGGTATCACTCAAGACCACTATGGTATCACTCAAAACCACTATGGTATCACTCAAGACCACTATATCACTCAAGACCACTATGGTATCACTCAAGACCATCATGGTATCACTCAAGACCATCATGGTATCACTCAAGACCATCATGGTATCACTCAAGACCATCATGGTATCACTCAAGACCACTATGGTATCACTCAAGACCATCATGGTATCACTCAAGACCATCATGGTATCACTCAAGACCACTATGGTATCACTCAAGACCATCATGGTATCACTCAAGACCATCATGGTATCACTCAAGACCATCATGGTATCACTCAAGACCATCAAAGTATCACTCAAGACTACTATGGTATCACTCAAGACCATCATGGTATCACTCAAGACCATCATGGTATCACTCAAGACCATCATGGTATCACTCAAGACCATCATGGTATCACTCAAGACCATCAAAGTATCACTCAAGACTACTATGGTATCACTCAAGACCACCATGGTATCACTCAAGACCATCATGGTATCACTCAAGACCATCATGGTATTACTCAAGACCATCATGGTATCACTGAAGACCATCATGGTATCACTCAAGACCACTATGGTATCACTCAAGACCATCAAAGTATCACTCAAGACTACTATGGTATCACTCAAGACCACTATGGTATCACCCAAGACCATCATGGTATCACTCAAGACCATCAAAGTATCACTCAAGACCACTATGGTATCACTTAAGACCATCATGGTATCACTCAAGACCATCATGGTATCACTCAAAACCACTATGGTATCACTCAAGACCATCAAAGTATCACTCAAGACTACTATGGTATCACTCAAGACCACCATGGTATCACTCAAGACCATCATGGTATTACTCAAGACCATCATGGTATCACTGAAGACCATCATGGTATCACTCAAGACCATCAAAGTATCACTCAAGACCATCATGGTATCACTCAAGACCATTATGGTATCACTCAAGACCATCATGGTATCACTCAAGACCACTATGGTATCACTCAAGACCACTATGGTATCACTCAAGACCACTATATCACTCAAGACCACTATGGTATCACTCAAGACCATCATGGTATCACTCAAGACCATCATGGTATCACTCAAGACCATCATGGTATCACTCAAGACCATCATGGTATCACTCAAGACCACTATGGTATCACTCAAGACCATCATGGTATCACTCAAGACCATCATGGTATCACTCAAGACCACTATGGTATCACTCAAGACCATCATGGTATCACTCAAGACCATCATGGTATCACTCAAGACCATCAAAGTATCACTCAAGACTACTATGGTATCACTCAAGACCATCATGGTATCACTCAAGACCATCATGGTATCACTCAAGACCATCATGGTATCACTCAAGACCACTATGGTATCACTCAAGACCATCAAAGTATCACTCAAGACTACCATGGTATCACTCAAGACCACCATGGTATCACTCAAGACCATCATGGTATCACTCAAGACCATCATGGTATTACTCAAGACCATCATGGTATCACTGAAGACCATCATGGTATCACTCAAGACCACTATGGTATCACTCAAGACCATCAAAGTATCACTCAAGACTACTATGGTATCACTCAAGACCACTATGGTATCACCCAAGACCATCATGGTATCACTCAAGACCATCAAAGTATCACTCAAGACCACTATGGTATCACTTAAGACCATCATGGTATCACTCAAGACCATCATGGTATTACTCAAGACCATCATGGTATCATCGTCAAACTAAAACAATAAAAAATATATTCGACTATTGCATGATGACTATCAGGTCACTCTAGTGATCCTGGGTCTGAGACCGCCCACACGGACCATTACTTCAGTAATTACTTCCTGCCTCGTGACAAATTTCTTCAATACAAAAGAAAACACTGATAAGAGACCCTTTCATTAAGGACGGGATACCACGAGAATTAATCATACTAAAGTGTTTTCTTCTCTGTCAAAAAGGGACTTGTGCCTCAATGCTCGTACGTGGCACCTACCCTGCTCTTGTCGAGTCCTGCAGGCTGTCACTGAGTTCGTAAACATTAGGATATTCCAGACCACACGAGACACGAGCGCTCGCCATGACTGTAAACAAGAGACTGAAGCTCAGTGACTAGCAAATAGCGTATTGATCCTCCACTTACCATCATACACAAATGAGTCTCCTCGGTAACAACTGACGCTCATCTTGCGCGCCATCAACTCGCTGATGCTATTTTCTATATAAGCTAATGTTTAGGCCTCACGCATAATTTTTAGCTCATACAATAAATTTATATATTAAATTGTGTATAATCTAATCTAGTATAACCCACTATTATTTGCGAAACTGATGAATTTCATCGTTATTATATCAATTTGCTGCTTTATCTGACAATACAATATTGTTTATACTCTGCAATATTAAACACTTCATATAACTAGTAAGTTGTCATGCGCCCGTATTGTTTACTCAAGCTATTAATTAAATTAATTTTTTCTACCCTCGCTCGGGGTTCTACCCGAGCGAGGGTAGAACCCCAAGCGAGGGTAGAATCCCAAGTGAGGGTAGAACCCCGAGCGAGGGTAGAACCCCAAGCGAGGGTAGAACCCCAAGCGAGGGTAGAATACCAAGCGAGGGTAGAATCCCAAGCGAGGGTAGAACCCCGAGCGAGGGTAGAACCCCCGAGCGAGGGTAGAACCCCGAGGGTAGAAAGCGAGGGTAGAACCCCGAGCGAGGGTAGAACCCCAAGCGAGGGTAGAACCCCGAGCGAGGGTAGAACCCCAACGAGGGTAGAACCCCGAGCGAGGGTAGAACCCCGAGCGAGGGTAGAACCCCAAGCGAGGGTAGAACCCCAACGAGGGTAGAACCCCGAGCGAGGGTAGAACCCCGAGCGAGGGTAGAACCCCAAGCGAGGGTAGAACCCCAAGCGAGGGTAGAATACCAAGCGAGGGTAGAATCCCAAGCGAGGGTAGAACCCCGAGCGAGGGTAGAACCCCAAGCGAGGGTAGAACCCCGAGCGAGGGTAGAACCCCAAGCGAGGGTAGAACCCCAACGAGGGTAGAACCCCGAGCGAGGGTAGAACCCCGAGCGAGGGTAGAACCCCAAGCGAGGGTAGAACCCCGAGCGAGGGTAGAACCCCAAGCGAGGGTAGAACCCCGAGCGAGGGTAGAACCCCAAGCGAGGGTAGAACCCCAAGTGAGGGTAGAACCCCAAGCGAGGCGAAATGTAAGGAGTGACCTTTCAAAGTGGTCCTCTTACCCGGTCGTATATAGATACCCGAGGAGTTGTGTATGAATGTTATACAGTACCTAAGGAATTAATAGTGTTGTGGGTCGCATACTGGGAAAGGACCTGAAAAGAGACCAATTGGAAATAAGACAATGTTTGTCTGCCTTAGGCTACGCTGGGTTATAAACACTGGGGTTATTAATCCGAAAGTAATTCACTTCATCCTTAGTTAAATCACTAATATCATCGTTGCATACCTACCTTGTATCAGCTACCGTACTCTTATATACTTGTGTAAGATGCAAGACTATTTTTTCAAGTTAATTGTGTAATGAAAGATTTTAATGTATACAACTTCAGTCAGTCGAGTCTGGTGTCAAATGTTACACGGAAATGGAAATATATATATATATATATATATATATATATATATATATATATATATATATATATATATATATATATATATATATATATATATATATATGTAAGTTGTGTACTATAAAAGAAGGTGGAGTTCTTATTAGTGGTAGTAATACTGGGAACTCAGACAATGTTTCCTTGTGAAGGTTGTGTTGTCATGACAACGGTGTCCCTCCCTGATAGTCTAGCAGGTCATTGTTATGGTGTAGTGATAACCGCTTCATAGGTCATCACCTCACAGGCCATCACCTGTGGTCTATGCTAGGAGACACTCACCTCCTGTGTCCTGAGCAGCTACCACCAGCATCTAGCAGTCCAGGCACTAGTGGCATCATCTGGCACTGACCAGGAAATGAGTAAGGAAGAGCTCTGCCCAGCATCCAAGAGCTGGCACTGGAATGAACACCGAGGTGAACTGGTCAAAATCAGGTGCGGTACATATTTTATTACTGACATTATTGTTTCTATCCGAGGGTAATTTATTTACTCACACTGACTTTATTACTTTATCTGAGAGGCTATTTACACATAAATTACAATAGAAGTTAATTGTTAGACTTTAATAATAATAATAATAATAATAATAATAATAATAATAATAATTCCTACAAACATGATACAACTTATGAACACCTAGCTGACGCCCGAAATGCTCAGCATAACAAGGGGCTTTCTATATAGTACACAATAACCCGCACATAGACGAGAGGAGCTTACGACGACGTTTCGGTCCGACTTGGACCATTTACAAAGTCACACTAACGAAAAGGATTCATTTATTCATTAGGGATCTGCCGGTACTTCCGGCCCGGGTCTTCTCCAGATGGTGACCCGACGAAAAGGAGAAAAGGAGGGAGTATATATAGGCCAGCCCATTGCGACACCGGCTCTCCTCTTTCTCCTGTCCCTGCTAATCTTTACATGGAATACTTGAGACTGTTCTTCTTACTATCGATGTGGGTACCTGGATGTTAGTCGACTGGTGTGGGTCGCATCCTGGGACAAAACTTACCTAATTTGTCCGAAATGCTCTGCATAACAAGCGGCTTTCTATATAGTAGTATGTCATTGATGTCAGCTAGATCTTTATACCTTGTACATGTACTTGTAGAAATAAAGATATTATTATTATTATTATTATTATTATTATTATTATTATTATTAATATTAATAATCTTGCCCCTTTCATTAAGTTTAAAGCTGAATGAGAATCTAATTCCTTGCTTCCTTTCCTTGATATTCGTGTCCACCGTTCAGATACAGGTTTTGCCTTTTCCGTTTACCGCAAACCTATACACAGTGGCATGTACATTCACTACTTTTCTTATCATGCTTCCTCTGTCAAGAGGTGTTCTTATCTCCCTCTTTCTCCGTGCTCTCCGCATTTGTGATCCTCAGTTCCTTGAATCAGAAATTTCCACTCTTCATAATTCATTTTCCCGTCTTGGCTACCCTTCCCATTTCATGTGCTTAATTGTCCACTTATTGAGGAATACAGCGATAGACAGTATAATAACCTATGTGACATGTAAAGATATCTTATTAATGGAAGTAAGATACTAGATATACTAAGCAAATTTCCTAAATTTGCTTGTTCACTATAGATATGTAGATATAAATCCATATGTATTCCTGATAACCCTTTGGGGCCTAGTTCCTAGGCCTTTTGTGTATCCATATGCTCTCGCGCTACCGTCCACAGGATGGATATGGGGTGCACAATAAACTAGCCACTTCGGTGGCAAAATCTAAATCTAATCCCATTTCATAGACTCTGCCTTCTCAAGTGCTAAACGTAATTTCTTCTCTCCTAAACTCTCTACTCCTGGGAACTCTTCTGTCCTCTGCCTTCCCTACAATTCCGGTCTTTCTAATCTCACCAACTTTCTCCGTTCCTTAGACATCAAACTTACTTTCCGCCAGACTAACACTCTTCGCACTAATCTAGTTCATACCTCTCCTCCCTCTATAGATGCTCCTGGTGTCTACTCTATTTCTTGTTCCTCCTGTCCTCTTCAGTACTTTGGGAAAACTGGCCGATCTCTTTCTGACAGACTTAGTGAGCACAAAAATAGTGTTAGGCTTGCCGACACTAACAATGCTCTTTTCTGTCACGTCAGAGATCACAGCCATCCTATTGACTGTGTCTTCTGCTAAAACTCTTCCCTACTTCTAACTTTAACAGTCGCCGTCTGGTTGAATCCTCCCTAATACACAACTTTCCTTGGATGAATCTTAGTCCCGGCTTCGTCTCTGTAAATGCCTTCCTTCCCCACTACATTGTAAAATGCTCCAAACTTCAGAACACCCGTGACTTAACTTGATTCCTTTTTCTTCTTCTCCCTCTTCCCCTTTCCTCTTTCCTCTTTCTCCTTTGAGTTGTCTTTCTTCTGCTTTGGGTATTTGTTCCTTCATTATTTATTCCCCCCCTCCTCTGTGTTCTTGCTCCTACCCTCTGTGGGCCCCTAGCTCCCTTGAAATGCTCCTCTTTCTTAGTATTTGACTGGCTCCACCTCCATCATATTACCTTCCTCACTACTACCCTCTACCTCCACTACTACTACTACCACCTCCTGGCCTATATATACTCCTTCCTTCTCTCCCTCCCTTCCCAACCCCTTCCCTGCACCTCCCTCCCTTCCATATCTCCCTCCCCTACCCCAATGCCTGGGTTACTCCACGCACTTGGTCTACCTCTCCTACTCTACACACATCAAACACCAACACACTGACTACAAGCACTTCTCCTTAAGATAAGATAAGATTTCGTTCGGATTTTTAACCCCGGAGGGTTAGCCACCCAGGATAACCCAAGAAAGTCAGTTCGTCATCGAGGACTGTCTAACTTATTTCCATTGGGGTCCTTAATCTTGTCCCCCAGGATGCGACCCACACCAGTCGACTAACACCCAGGTACCTATTTGCTGCTAGGTGAACAGGACAATAGGTGTAAGGAAACGTGTCGGAATTTCCACCCGCCGGGAATCGAACCCGGGCCCTCCGTGTGTGAAGCGGGAGCTTTAGCCACCAGACCACCGGGCCACACTAGACTACACTAGACTACAAAACTAACTGTCAACTCGCCACTGCTGCCCACTCTGCGATGGTAATCCCTCAAGCTTACCAATCAGACTACTCACATGTCCTTAACCTAATCTTGTCTGCTAACAATCTTCCCTCTTTAATTATCCCTCCTTCCTGCTTCTCTTCTAAGCCCCCTACAACCTCTCCCTCCTCCCCCTCTCCCACCCCCCCACTTCCTAAACCCACCAGCTCTCCTCCTTCCCTAACCCTCTTCACTACTTCTACCCCTCCCACCAACACCCCTAATGCTGCTGCAACGACCACCCCTCCCCCCACCTCCTTACCCACTTCCTCATCCCCAACCAAAGCTTACACTTCCTCATCCCTTACCATAGCTACCACTTCCTCATCCCCTACCAAAGCTTCCACTTCCTCTGCATCCACCTTCGCCCACTCCACCACAACCAAAACTTCATCCAGGTCCAACTCCACCTCCTCCAGACAAAATCCACTCAAACCTCAACCTGCCCCAACTTCTGACAGACCAAAGAACATAAAAACAGATCCATCTCTTCCTCCCCCTCCAGGAAACGGGTCTGTAACACCTACAAACACACATCCGCTGATGGCACCACTATCACAGGCTTTAATCTAAACTCCCCTGACATTAACTTTGCTATGACGAAACCATTAAATCATGTTTAAGGTGATTCAGTTCAACGTACGTTCTTACTTTACAATTGGAAATAAATTAGACACCTACTGACCGACCTCCTTGAAGCAGAGAGGCCAGATACTGTTTTGCTAAACAGTACCTGCCTCAAAGCCCCCCAACGTATCCGCCATTATGGTTATACTGCACTACAGTCCCCCTATGATCCCCACGATGGGGTTACCATCCTTGTCATATCCAACATAAAACACGAATTTCTCCCAATCCCTTTTATCACCAGCACTGTCTTGCGGTCAGAATACACACCCACCTTGGCCCTTTATCTTTTTCACCACCTATGCTCGCCCCAGAACTATTCTCAACATACACAATCTTTCCTTAGTCTTCAACTACACCAACACACCAACATACCTACTAGCTGACATGAATGCCAAACACACCGCCTTTCATCACACCAGTAACAACCAACTTGGTCACCAATTACTCAACTTCGCAAACCATAAACACCTAATTCATCTCGGCCCAGACTTCAGCACCTGCAACCAGACAGGCCAAGGCAAACCAGACATCATTCTGGCAAACCGAGCCAGCTCTCTATTTCAACACTACATCTCACCTGGCCGTATTTCAGGCTCTGATCACATCCTAGTCATCTTACACATCTCCTCCAACCCTATCCTCATCCCGGCCACACCTTCCTTCTCCTACAAGAACGCTGACTGGGATGCTTTCAAACAAGACATAGACAGTACTAACCTCACCTATGACTACAACAACAAACCTATCTCTGACATCGATACTCAACTTGATCTCATCCAGGACACCATTACACAAGCAGCCAACATCAGCAATACCAAAGAAAACTCACACCACTCGTTATTCCTTCAAACCCTCACTCAGAACAAGAAGACTAATTATCTGCTACCACAACCACTTCCTCTACAACACACAGATTTAATCAAGTCCGATTAGATCTCACTTACCTTAGAAACAACATTCTACACAGCCTATACCAAGACCACAACAATCACTGGTCACAACTCATACAACAAGCAAAAAATCAGAGGCACAACTCCCACCAACAAATTCAAACACATCACCCACAACAACACACACATCTCAGACCCGCAGGCTGCTACTAACATCTTCAAAAACATCTGGGAGAACATCTTCCACCCTCATCCACCTCACCCTAACGTTATTCAAGACATTCAGAACACAGAACACTGAAACACTGCACACACCCAAGAAACAACATCCGCATAAACACAAAACAAAAGACGTTGAAAAAACTTTTGACACTGTCTGGCATGAAGGGCTCAAGTACAAACTCTGCACTAACTTTAACCTGCCTCTCACTACACGTAAACTCCTCTGCAACTTCCTAGAGTCTTCCACATATATCATCAGATCATTTCCCAAGGCTAACCTCCCTAGATATTGGTAATACTATCCTCCCTGGTGGGATATTCAAACGGAAACGTTTTAATGTTCCCCCTGATCAGCATGATGACTTTGTTGCACATGTGACTGACTGGTATAATTCCTATGAGTGTACCTCTGTCGAGACTTTTAACAATGACCTTGTGAGCAGTATTCAGAACTACTTAGAGCCGCCTCTGAAACCTCCTACTAATCTAAATCCAAATGACTCCCATAATATTACAATGATTCTGAACTTCGAACACTGAAACGTACTGCTCGCAGACTAGGCCTAGCCTATAGAAACCATCGTACCCCTGAAATGCTGAGCCTCTTCCAAACTGCCCTTGCTGCTGCCAGAGAGCGTATGACAGAGCTGCGGCAAACAGACTGGGAACAATTTGTCAATGGTCTCAATGCTCACACCCCACTTAGCCGGGCATGGAGGGACATAAATAGAAATAAGGGTAACAGAACTGGGCAGATCGCGCACCCTCATCCCTTGCATTGGGCGAATGAGTTAGTCAGTGCTTGGGCTGCTACATCTAGTTATGACAATCTTCCTAGTACCACACAGGCGAAATTAATGGACAAATATGATGCAAGGGAGGGACTTGTTTGCTTTATGCTCAGCAAGGCAGATGACTGCAACATTCCTTTCACTAATTATGAACTTGATGCAGCACTAACTAAGGGCAACTCCACGTCGCCTGGTGAGGATGGTATTACTTACAACATACTCAGATTGCTGTGTCGAGTACCAGGTAATCCTTTACTTGAATTAAATAACATGAGCTATGTCACTGGGGAGCTCCCTAAATCATGGACCAACAGCCTCATTATTCCCATTCCGAAGCCCAATCAACAAAACTCATTTCGCCCAATATCCCTTACTAGCTGCTTGTGTAAAACATTCGAAAGGATGATTCTTAATCGTCTTATGCACAGAATTAAGCAATTCTTGTCTCCCCGGTTGCATGGCTTCATGCATGGAAGGAGTGTGCATCATTGCATTACCACCTTTCTCACTTTGCACACTGACAGCTCATACACTACCTTCCTTGACCTTAAATCGGCTTTTGATGTAGCCAACCGACATGTAATCATTAGTGAACTTGCCAGAATGGATGTTGGAGGATGGCTTCTCCGCTGGATTAAAGGTTACCTGTCCAACAGAAAGTCGTCTGTGTTGTTCCAGGGACATAGATGTGTAACTAAAGATTTTGAATTAGGAACCCCACAGGGAGGTGTGCTTAGTCCCACCCTTTTCAATATTCTGATTAATGCCTTACTTAATGCTATGCCTAGCCAGCCCCATCATTATATGGTTAGTTTTGCTGATGATATAATGATTCACACCACCGGATTCTCCAACACCCAAAACATCCTTAACCATGTACTAGCCTCGTGTCAGGACCTGGGGTTGATAATCTCAGGGGACAAAACAAAGACACTCAACAGGCGTCCTCCTCGACAGAGAGGCATTCGTCAGATCCAGTTGCATGATGGGTCTCTTCTAGAATATGTAACCAGATACAGATATCTAGGCTTTGAGGTCTCACTACTTGGACCTGTTGTAACGAGACTTTGTCGCCAATACAATGAAAGGCTGAGAGCACTTAGAGTTGTGGCAGGTTTTCATCCCAGGTATGGAGCTAATGTTAAAATTGTGAAAATGATGTATCTTGCTTATATTAGATCATTGGTTGATTATGCGGCGCCACTACTTGCACTCGTGTCTGACTGGAAGCTTGGAGGGCTAGAAAAACTGCAAAACGAAGCAATGAGGATCATCCTAGGATGCCCTCGTACTGCCAAAATTTTAAATATGCGGAAAGAACTTAATATTCCAAGTATTAGAGATCGTGTTACTGAAAGAAATGTCCTTATTGCGGTCAACATGCTTAGGTTAGCCCATTCAAGCCCTAGCACAGAAGCCCTCCAAACTTTCCTCAGCACTGGTGAACATCCTTCCAGATGGATCGAGAAAACTGGAACCGACCTCCGCATGAGCCAGCTACGTGATCTATGTCAAGTTAGACAGTTTAGTTAGTTTAATATGTTTATTATCATATAGTCAAAAGTTAGTACATAACAGGGACTGGACTCCAAAGTTTTGATAGCTGAGCAAGTTACAGAGGCAATGAACTCACAATTTACAAAGGTAATGAACTCACAATTTACAAAGGTAATGAACTCACAATTTACAAAGGTAATGAACTCCAGGTAAGTCTGGTCACAATCATGACAAGTTACAAAGGTATTTACAGATTACAGAGGTACGTAATGGGTCCAGGGACTGGGCCCCCAAAGTTTTGATAGCTGAACTAGGTACAAAGGTAATGAGCTCACAAGTTACAAAGGTAATGAATTCTGTAGAATGGTTACTTACGTTTATACTTTGGCTACAATCATGAACAAATTATAGAGTAATGAGCAATTCACACTTCCACACCCGGTCACAACTGTAATGAGTTATTGGTGCAAATATTGATTGTTGAGTCACACACACCACACACACACACACACACACACACACACACACACACACACACACACACACACCCTCACACACACACACACACACACCAAAGCTTCGTCTTGAAGCCAAACATGATGCCTTAAGCTGTATTGATAACTTAGTCACACAGAACACTCTTTCACAAATTATTTACGTTGATGGAACACTCTTTCACAAATTATTTACGTTGATGGTTCAGTTCACCAGTCCACTGGTGCAGCTGGTAGTGCTGCTGTTGTCATACAGAGTGATGGCTCTCATAAAGAAATTGGAGCACGCATCAATAACTGGGCCTCTACCCTTCAAACAGAATTCTTTGCCATACTCCTTGCACTCAAATGCATCCATGTATCTAAGGTTGACACTTTAATTGCAACCATAAATGCTCTCAACTCATTAAGTATAAATTGTGGCATGCTTGTGTCAGACGCCAGACATAGGTATGGTAAGATTGTGGACAGTGGAGTCAGAGTGCACATGCTGTGGATTCCATCTCACATTGGTCTTCGGATGCATGATAGAACTAATAAATTGGCTAAGCTGTATGCTTTCAAAGAGGGGATAGATTACAATCTTGGGTTGTCCGTTAGCAGTTTGAGAACAATAATACGAAAAGAACTTCAAATGAACTTTATTGACTTAAGACTTAAGGAGATTGACACAAGTCAGTCCATCTATCATCATTCCATCATGCAGGAGGAGCCACATGTCTATGGTGCATCCAACAAGATAAACAGACTCTTGGATGTCACTACTGCCCGGCTCCGGCTGGGTTACAAGCATCTATGGCAGGTTAAATCACCACCACCAGATGTAGACCAAACGAAATGTAAACTTTGCCAGATGGACTATTGTCACACCTTGCGTCATTATGTACTGGAGTGTGATCAAACTAATGAATTTAGAAACAACTCACTCAGAAATGTTCAAGAAATGGCATAGTATTTTATTCACAGTGGTATATTACATACCATTCTGGAGAAATACCCTGACTTTGCTAGCTGTAAATAATGCATTACCATGTGTGTGTGTGTGTGTGTGTGTGTGTGTGTGTGTGTGTGTGTGTGTGTGTGTGTGTGTGTGTGTGTGTGTGTGTGTGTGTGTGTGTTTACCTGGAGTTTACCTGGAGAGAGTTTCGGGGGTCAACGCCCCCGCGGCCCGGTCTGTGACCAGGCCTCCTGGTGGATCAGCGCCTGATCAACCAGGCTGTTGCTGCTGGCTGCACGCAAACCAACGTACGAGTGTGTGTGTGTGTGTGTGTGTGTGTGTGTGTGTGTGTGTGTGTACTCACCTAATTGTACTCACCTAATTGTGGTTGCAGGGGTCGAGACTCAGCTCCTGGCCCCGCCTCTTCACTGATCGCTACTGGATCCTCTCTCTCTCTGCTTCCTGAGCTTTGTCATACCTCTTCTTAAAACTATGTATGGTTCCTGCCTCCACTACTTCACTTGCTAGGCTATTCCACTTGCTGACAACTCTATGACTGAAGAAATACTTCCTAACGTCCCTGTGACTCGTCTGAGTCTTCAGCTTCCAGTTGTGACCCCTTGTCCCTGTGTCCCCTCTCTGGAACATCCTATCTCTGTCCACCTTATCTATTCCCCGCAGTATCTTGTATGTCGTTATCATGTCTCCCCTGACCCTTCTGTCCTCCAGTGTCGTCAGTCCGATTTCCCTTAACCTTTCCTCGTACGACATTCCCTTGAGCTCTGGGACTAGCCTTGTTGCAAACCTTTGTACTTTCTCTAACTTCTTGACGTGCTTGACCAGGTGTGGGTTCCAGACTGGTGCTGCATACTCCAGTATGGGCCTAACATACACAGTGTACAGTGTCTTGAACGATTCCTTATTGAGGTATCGGAACGCTATTCTCAGGTTTGCCAGGCGCCCGTATGCTGCAGCGGTTATTTGGTTGATGTGTGCCTCCGGTGATGTACTCGGTGTTATGGTCACCCCAAGGTGTGTGTGTGTGTGTGTGTGTGTGTGTGTTTGTGTGTGTGTGTGCGTGTGGGTGTGTGTGTGTGTGTGTGGGTGTGTGTACTCACCTAGTTGTACTCACCTAGTTGAGGTTGCGGGGGTCGAGTCCGAGCTCCTGGCCCCCGCCTCTTCACTGATCGCTACTAGGTCACTCTCCCTGAGCCGTGAGCTTTATCATACCTCTGCTTAAAGCTATGTATGGATCCTGCCTCCACTACATCGCTTCCCAAACTATTCCACTTACTGACTACTCTGTGGCTGAAGAAATACTTCCTAACATCCCTGTGATTCATCTGTGTCTTCAGCTTCCAACTGTGTCCCCTTGTTACTGTGTCCAATCTCTGGAACATCCTGTCTTTGTCCACCTTGTCAATTCCTCTCAGTATTTTGTATGTCGTTATCATGTCCCCCCTATCTCTCCTGTCCTCCAGTGTCGTCAGGTTGATTTCCCTTAACCTCTCCTCGTAGGACATACCTCTTAGCTCTGGGACTAGTCTTGTTGCAAACCTTTGCACTTTATCTAGTTTCTTCACGTGCTTGGCTAGGTGTGGGTTCCAAACTGGTGCCGCATACTCCAATATGGGCCTAACGTACACGGTGTACAGGGTCCTGAATGATTCCTTATTAAGATGTCGGAATGCTGTTCTGAGGTTTGCCAGGCGCCCATATGCTGCAGCAGTTATTTGGTTGATGTGCGCTTCAGGAGATGTGCCTGGTGTTATACTCACCCCAAGATCTTTTTCCTTGAGTGAGGTTTGTAGTCTCTGGCCCCCTAGACTGTACTCCGTCTGCGGTCTTCTTTGCCCTTCCCCAATCTTCATGACTTTGCACTTGGTGGGATTGAACTCCAGGAGCCAATTGCTGGACCAGGTCTGCAGCCTGTCCAGATCCCTTTGTAGTTCTGCCTGATCTTCGATCGAGTGAATTCTTCTCATCAACTTCACGTCATCTGCAAACAGGGACACCTCAGAGTCTATTCCTTCCGTCATGTCGTTCACAAATACCAGAAACAGCACTGGTCCTAGGACTGACCCCTGCGGGACCCCGCTGGTCACAGGTGCCCACTCTGACACCTCGCCACGTACCATGACTCGCTGCTGTCTTCCTGACAAGTATTCCCTGATTTATTGTAGTGCCTTCCCTGTTATCCCTGCTTGGTCCTCCAGTTTTTGCACCAATCTCTTGTGTGGAACTGTGTCAAACGCCTTCTTACAGTCCAAGAAAATGCAATCCACCCACCCCTCTCTCTCTTGTCTTACTGCTGTCACCATGTCATAGAACTCCAGTAGGTTTGTGTGTGTGTGTGTGTGTGTGTGTGTGTGTGTGTGTGTGTGTGTGTGTGTGTGTGTGTGTGTGTGTGTGTGTGTGTGTGTGTGTGTGTGTGTGTGTGCGTGCTTGTGTGTATGCATATATTTGTACGCTCGTGTGCATATGTCTGTGCGTGCGCCCTCGTGTGTGTATGTGTGTGCGCGCGCGCGCTAGCGTGGGTGTATGACCCACTTAATATTTGTATTTATAACTCATTACAATTGTGACCAGGTGTGGACATATCAGTGGTTCATTACTTTGTAATTTATTCATGATTGCAACCATGTATAGGAGTGAGGCTGATTCATTGCCTTTGTAACTTGCCATGATTGTGACCAGATCTACCT
Organism: Cherax quadricarinatus; assembly: GCF_038502225.1. Lineage (NCBI taxonomy): Eukaryota > Metazoa > Arthropoda > Malacostraca > Decapoda > Parastacidae > Cherax > Cherax quadricarinatus. Next base: position 38,799,352 of record NC_091304.1, on the reverse strand, counting down.
GGAGTTCATTACCTTTGTAACTAGTTCAGCTATCATAACTTTGGGGTCCAGTCCCTGGGCCCATTATGTACCTTTGTAATCTTTTGACTACCGCCCACAGGATGGGTATGAGGTGCATAATAAAAATATTAAACTAAACTAACTTCCTAGACGGCCGTACCATGAGAATCAAATTCCAAGGCTGCTACTCTGACTACTTCACACTAAATGCTGGAGTACCCCAGGGATCTGTCCTCTCCCCTACCCTCTACATTTTATACACTAACGACATACCAACACCTGTATACCACAACTTCATCACACTAGCCTATGCAGACGACATTACACAACTTATCACTCACGCCAATATAGACACACTTACACACCAAACACAAAATGAGGTCGACAGGATAGCCATCTGGGAACAAAAATGGAGGATCAAAACCAATGCAGCTAAATCCAGCACTACGTATTTTAACTACAGGAAACGTGATCCTCAATTACCTGTCGAGCTCAGAACAGCTGACACCCGCACTTACATCCCCATCACACAATCTGTCACTGTCCTTGGCGTTAATCTTGACTATCTTCTTCGTTTACACGGACACATTCACTCAAGGCATGCAATAGCTAGTAAGGCCCTTGCGGGCCTCTACAAGCTGAAACATGCCTCCCAACGCACCAAACTACACTTCTACAAATCCCTAATATGTCCCCTGATAACTTACTCTCCTCTCTTGCAGCTAAAACAAACTTACTTAAATTGTAGCGTGTCCAGAACAAGGCGCTGCGCTGGGTGCTTGATGTCAAATGGGAAGACTTCGCCACAAGCGAGTCTCTCCATGCCCAATTAGACATCCCTGCGCTGAATCTGTACTGGAAGACGCTCAGTGACAGACAGATAGACAAACTTGAGACACGACATGACTACTGGACCTCTCTCCTTGACGAAGACATTCTCAGACCCACAAACCAACACAACCTTTTCTACTTGCATGATCCTGCTCCTAACCCCAATTACAAATAACCTTGGATTCCCTGACAGGTACCATTCTCTGACCCACATTCGCCTTAGCTTTTGGGTTAAGACATGGCTCAATTCTACACTCCTCTCCAGCGCTATTCTTCGTCTGTCCCGTCTTCCCCGCTCATCCCAAATGGGATCTTACCAGAACTTGTTTGTTCGTTTGTTCCTTTTCGTTAGTGTGACTTTGTAAATGGTCCAATTCGGATCGAAATATCGTTGTAAGCTCTTCTCTTCTATGTGCAGGTTATTTGTGTATCATTCCAGTCACGGTATTGTGCCTTTTTAGTTCTTTTAGTAGTATGTCATTGATGGCACCTAGGCCTGTATGCCATGTACATGTAGTAAATAAAGATATTATTATTATTATTATTATTATTATTATTATTATTATTATTATTATTATACTGTATAAAAAGTCCCTGGTTATGCAGAGCATTTCTGGCAATTTAGGTTAACCTTGTCCCCCAGAATGCCACCCACAACAGTCGTCTGACACCCAGGTACCTACTTATTACTAGGTGAACAGGGGCAGCAGGTGTAAGGTGACTAACACCCTCAGCAATTTTTTCCCAAAGTAATCTCCCTTGATCCATATCCAAGTTTGGGAGACGGTATATCACTCCTAAAATTATTTTGTCATTCCCCTCCAAAATTTCTACCCAGACAATGTTCGTTCAGTCTTTATACCACCTTTTTTTGCAGCAATTCAAGTGTTCTCTGATGTATAGTGCCACCCCACTTCCCTTCTTGTTATTTCCATTAACGTGGAACAACTGTAACCCCTGAAGGTGACATTCAGCAGGTATGTCTCGATTCTTCTTAATGAACCAAGTATCAATTATGGCAAATACGTCAATGTTACCTCGCACTTGCAACTAATCTCAACTCATCCATCTTGTTTCTAGCACTACACCTGTTTGTATATGTATTAAGAAACCCTCTCCTCTCCCTGCTCATTCTGCCTATAACTGGTATTCCTAAAATCTCCCATTATCATGAGTCTCATAATTTAAATAGCTCAATTCGTTGGTTCTACAATCCGTTTTCCCCATACAAAAACCCTTACCACCATCTATTTCTAGTTTAAAGCCCTAACACTGGCCAGAGCCCCCACACCGGCCCTAGACAGGTGAACTCCATCCCTGGCATACATGTCATTTCTTGCATATAAGGCGTCCTCTTTTGACATATGCTTTAATCTATTGTTTATCTATGACATATCCAGCAACAGCAGCAAAAGCAGCAGCAAAGTCTTTGCTCCTCTGTTTTATAAGCAGCAGAGAATCCTAACAACCCATTGATGGACTAGCAAAGATCCAGATAATATTAACATATGTGGAGACCCAGAATGATATAAATTAACTGCATAAATCACCCAAATATATGCTATATTACCAACCAAGAAGACTGCCTGTTGTCACCCCACTGCCAGGGTTAGTTAGTTTATGATAGCTGAACTAGTTACAAAGGTAATGAACTCCAGGTAGATCTGGTCACAGTCATGGCAAGTTGCAAAGGTAATGAATCAGCCTCACTCCTATACATGGTTACAGCCATGAACAAATTACAAAGTAATGAACCACTGATACGTCAACACCTGGTCACAATTGTAATGAGTTATAAATACAAATATTAAGTGGGTCATACACCCACACGAGCGCGCGTGCATACACATACACACACGAGGGCGCAAGCACACACACATGCACACGAGCGTACAAATATATGCATACACACAAGCATGCACGCACACACACACACACACACACACACACACACACACACACACACACACACACACACACACACACACACACAGAGTAAAACGTCGAAACATCTGTCCATTACCCAAATAATGGTGGTCCGTGGCCTGGTATACTTATATCTGGAGAGGGTTTCAGAGGTCAACGCCCTCGTGGGTCGGTCTGAGACTAGGCCTTGTTGTGGATCAAGGTCTGTTCAACCAGGCTGTTACTGCTGGCTGCACACAAACTGACATATGAACCACAGCCTGGTTGGTCAGGTACTGACTAGGTGCCTGTTCGGTGCCTTCTTGAATACAACCAGGGGTCTATTGGTAATCCTCCTTATGTATGATGGGAGGCAATTGAACAGTCTTGGGACCCTGACACTTATGGTATTGTCTCTCAGTGTACTCGTGGCTTCCCTGCTTGTCATTGGGGGGATGTTGCATCTCCTGCCGAGTCTGTTGTTTTCATAGGGAGTGATTTTTGTATGCAAGTTTGGTACTAATCCCTCTAGGATTTTCCAAGTGTATATTATCATGTATCTCTCTCGCCTGCATTCCAGGGAATGCAAATCAAAGGACTTCAACTGTTCCCAGTAATTTAGGTGCCTTATCATACTTATATGTGCCGTGAAAATTATTTGTACACTCTCCAGGTGAACAATGTCGCCAGCCTTGAAGGGGGGCAGCTAGTGTACAGCAGTATTTCAGCCTAGAGAGAACAAGCGATTTGAAGAGAATCATCATGGGCTTGGCATCCCTAGTTTTGAAGGTTCTCATTATCCATCCTATAATTTTCCTAGCAGATGAGGTAGACACATTGTTGTGGTATTTGAAGGCGAGATCCTCTGACATCATCACTCCCAGGTCCTTCACATTACTTTTTTGCTCTTTTGTATGGTTATATACAGTTTTAATTTCCTCAAGTTTTCCATATTTGTGTAGTTGAAATTTCTCTTCACTGAACTTCATATTGTTTTGAGTGGCCCATTTTGGTCGATGTTCACTTGGAGCCTTGCAGTGTCTTCCATGGAGGTCACTGTCATGGCAAATCTGGTGTCATCCGCAAAAGAAGACACGGAGCTATTGCTTACATCTCTATGTCAGATATAAGGATGAGGGATAGGATGGGAGTGAGTACTGTACCTTGTGGAACAGAGCTTTTCACCGGGAGAGAGGGAGCATGGAAACAGGGGTCATCCCACACACACTTAAAAAACAGACATTGCCGCACTCCACAGAAGTGGCAGTAAAGCAATTGCAAAGAACTACAGACCGATTACACTAACATCCCATATCATAAAAATCTTTGAGAGGGTTCTAAGAAGCAAGATCGCCAACCACCTAGATACCCATCAGTTACATAACCCAGGGCAACACGGGTTTAGAGCAGGTCGCTCCTGCCTGTCCCAGCTACTGGACCACTATGACAAGGTCCTGGATGCTGTTGAGGATAAACGAAATACAGATGGAGTATACACAGACTTTGCAAAAGCTTCCGACAAGTGTGGCCATGGTGTAATAGCTCACAAAATGCGTCATAAAGGAATATCAGGAAAAGTTGATAAATTGATCTATAACTTACTGACAAATAGAACACAAAGAGCATTAATAAAAGTTGGTAGATGGATCTATAACTTCCTGACAAACAGAACACAAAGAGTAATAGTAAACAGAATAAAGTCCCAGGCAGTCACGGTGAAAAGTTGTGTTCCACAAGGCACAGTACTCGCTCCCATTCTACTCCTCATCCTCACTTCGGACATAGACAGAGATGTTAGCCATAGCTCCGTGTCTTCCTTTGCGGATGACACCCGAATTGCCATTGCAGTGACCTCCATCAAAGTTTTTAGTTTAATATCTTTATTATGCACCCCATACCAATCCTGTGGGCGGTAGTCAAAAGATTACAGAGGTACATAATGGGTCCAGGGACTGGGCTTCAAAGTTTTGATAGCTGAGGAAGTTACAGAGGTAATGAACTCACAATTTACAAAGGTAATGAAGTCACAATTTACAAAGGTAATGAACTCCAGGTAGGTCTGGTCACAATCATGACAAGTTACAAAGGTATTTACAGATTATAGAAGTACTTAATGGGTCCAGGGACTGGGCCCCCAAAGTTTTGATAGCTGAACTAGGCTCCTCCATCAAAGACACCGCAAGACCCCAAGCAGCAGTGGGACGACCCCTGTGTCCATGCTCCCTCTCCATTGGATATAAAAAGCACATGATAGGGGCTTCTTGCAGTTCTTGATCAACACGAGTTCTATGAGCCTGGGCATGGGGCAGAGTGCATGGGCATGTCATTTGTCAATGACCCTATCTGTGTTGAATAATTTATAGTCATTTATGAGGCATTCGGACAAGCGATTAATCTCAGGTCGTCTATCTTATTTCTTACGCTGCTACTATTAGCAAACTATAAGGGCGTTAGTTACTCGCTACCCTCTACTGTCTGTTTATTGAACAGTTCTATTGCTTTTATTAGAAACCATATAATACACGCACATGTGCAAGGTATACAGGCCTACCTAATATCAATAACATACTACTATATAGAAAGCCCCTTGTTATGCAGAGCATTTCGAGCAAATTAGGTAAATTTTGTCCCCAGGGTGCGATCCACACCGGTCGACTAACACCCAGGTACCCATTTTACTGATGGGTGAACAGGGCCAGCAAGTGTCTTAAGGAAATACGTCCTAACGTTTACACCCCGTACCGGGGTGTAAATATTAGGACGTGTCCTTATCTCATGTCTGCTGTGTTTAGGTCCCGCTCCTAGATACTGATGCTGCATGCATTGATAAAGTATGCAGAGCAATACTCTGCAGTGCCATGACGTGAGACAATAATAACAATTTTTATTATTTTTATTATTATTATTATTTTATTATTATTGTTAAGCTCTAAACCAGTAAGGGTCACACAAAGCACGGGCTGACTCAGAGAATTTTCGGGGAACAAGGAGAGACCGAAATATATCTAGTGGGATGATGATGATGATGATGATGATAATAACACTTTTAGCGGGATGATGATGATGATAATAATAACACTTTTAGCAGTATGATGATGATGATGATGATGATGATAACACTTTCAGTGGTATGATGATAACACTTTTAGTAAGATGATGATGATAACACTGTTAGTGGTATGATAATCATGATAACACTTTTAGCGGTATAATGATGATGATAATACTTTTAGTGGTATGATGATGATGATGATGATGACATCTAGTAGCATGATGAGGATAATCCATCAAATATTATTATGATGATGATAACAGATGTTAACATTGGTCGTCAGGCAAGATGGACGACCAGCCAGTCCTTCCGCCTCGTCATCCACGTCACGACGCTACTCAGTGCAGCATCCAGGCCAGAAGCACATCAACAGGTACGACGCACTTACACTACTGTGTACACCTGCCAGGCCAGAAGCACATCAACAGGTACGACGCACTTACACTACTGTGTACACCTGCCAGGCCAGAAGCACATCAACAGGTACGACGCACTTACACTACTGTGTACACCTGTCAGGCCAGAAGCACATCAACAGGTACGACACACTTACACTACTGTGTACACCTGTCAGGCCAGAAGCACATCAACAGGTACGACACACTTACACTACTGTGTACACCTGTCAGGCCAGAAGCACATCAACAGGTACGACACACTTACACTACTGTGTACACCTGTCAGGCCAGAAGCACATCAACAGGTACGACACACCTACACTACTGTGTACACCTGTCAGGCCAGAAGCACATCAACAGGTACGACACACTTACACTACTGTGTACACCTGTCAGGCCAGAAGCACATCAACAGGTATGACACACTTACACTACTGTGTACACCTGTCAGGCCAGAAGCACATCAACAGGTACGACACACTTACACTACTGTGTACACCTGTCAGGCCAGAAGCACATCAACAGGTACGACACACTTACACTACTGTGTACACCTGTCAGGCCAGAAGCACATCAACAGGTACGACACACTTACACTACTGTGTACACCTGTCAGGCCAGAAGCACATCAACAGGTACGACACACTTACACTACTGTGTACACCTGTCAGGCCAGAAGCACATCAACAGGTACGACACACTTACACTACTGTGTACACCTGTCAGGCCAGAAGCACATCAACAGGTACGACACACTTACACTACTGTGTACACCTGTCAGGCCAGAAGCACATCAACAGGTACGACACACCTACACTACTGTGTACACCTGTCAGGCCAGAAGCACATCAACAGTTACGACACACTTACACTACTGTGTACACCTGTCAGGCCAGAAGCACATCAACAGGTACGACACACTTACACTACTGTGTACACCTGTCAGGCCAGAAGCACATCAACAGGTACGACACACTTACACTACTGTGTACACATGTCAGGCCAGAAGCACATCAACAGGTACGACACACCTACACTACTGTGTACACCTGTCAGGCCAGAAGCACATCAACAGGTACGACACACTTACACTACTGTGTACACCTGTCAGGCCAGAAGCACATCAACAGGTACGACACACCTACACTACTGTGTACACCTGTCAGGCCAGAAGCACATCAACAGTTACGACACACTTACACTACTGTGTACACCTGTCAGGCCAGAAGCACATCAACAGGTACGACACACTTACACTACTGTGTACACCTGTCAGGCCAGAAGCACATCAACAAGTACGACACACTTACACTACTGTGTACACCTGTCAGGCCAGAAGCACATCAACAGGTACGACACACTTACACTACTGTGTACACCTGTCAGGCCAGAAGCACATCAACAGGTACGACACACCTACACTACTGTGTACACCTGTCAGGCCAGAAGCACATGAACAGGTACGACACACTTACACTACTGTGTACACCTGTCAGGCCAGAAGCACATCAACAGGTACGACACACCTACACTACTGTGTACACCTGTCAGGCCAGAAGCACATCAACAGGTACGACACACTTACACTACTGTGTACACCTGTCAGGCCAGAAGCACATCAACAGGTACGACACACTTACACTACTGTGTACACCTGTCAGGCCAGAAGCACATCAACAGGTACGACACACCTACACTACTGTGTACACCTGTCAGGCCAGAAGCACATCAACAGTTACGACACACTTACACTACTGTGTACACCTGTCAGGCCAGAAGCACATCAGCAGGTACGACACACTTACACTACTGTGTACACCTGTCAGGCCAGAAGCACATTAACAGGTACGACACACTTACACTACTGTGTACACCTGTCAGGCCAGAAGCACATCAACAGGTACGACACACTTACACTACTGTGTACACCTGTCAGGCCAGAAGCACATCAACAGGTACGACACACTTACACTACTGTGTACACCTGTCAGGCCAGAAGCACATCAACAGGTACGACACACTTACACTACTGTGTACACCTGTCAGGCCAGAAGCACATCAACAGGTACGACACACTTACACTACTGTGTACACCTGTCAGGCCAGAAGCACATCAACAGGTACGACACACTTACACTACTGTGTACACCTGTCAGGCCAGAAGCACATCAACAGGTACGACACACTTACACTACTGTGTACACCTGTCAGGCCAGAAGCACATCAACAGGTACGACACACTTACACTACTGTGTACACCTGTCAGGCCAGAAGCACATCAACAGGTACGACACACTTACACTACTGTGTACACCTGTCAGGCCAGAAGCACATCAACAGTTACGACACACTTACACTACTGTGTACATCTGTCAGGCCAGAAGCACATTAACAGGTACGACACACTTACACTACTGTGTACACCTGTCAGGCCAGAAGCACATCAACAGTTACGACACACTTACACTACTGTGTACATCTGTCAGGCCAGAAGCACATTAACAGGTACGACACACCTACACTACTGTGTACACCTGTAAGGCCAGAAGCACATCAACAGGTACGGCATACCTACACTACTGTGTACACCTGTCAGGCCAGAAGCACATCAAGAGGTACGACACACTTACACTACTGTGTACACCTGTCAGGTCAGAAGCACATCAACAGGTACGACACACACTACTGTGTACACCTGTCAGGTTGGTGTGTGATTAACGATTCAACTCTCACAAGTCTCTACTAAATGGTCTCCTTTCACTAATAATAATAATAATCTTTATTTCTACAAGTACATGATACAACTTATGCAAATCTAGTTGACATCAGTCACATACTGTATAGAAAGCCCGTTGTTACGCAGATCATTTCAAGCAACTTAGTTAATTTTGTGCGCAGGATGAGACCCACACCAGTCTGCTAACACCCGGGTACCTACTTACTGCTAGGTAAACAGGGACAACAGGTGTCTTAAGGAAGCGCCCAATGTTTCCACACGTACAGGGGATCGAAGCAAGGACACTCATTGTGTAAGCTGAGAGCGCTGCGCTAGCAACCGAGCTACGGGACACTAGAAACTAAAGGGACGAGGGACCAGCAGGATCCCACCTCCCCATGCACGAACGGAACAAGCTGAAGTGTGAGTGGATGCTGTCCCTTGCTCAAGTTACCCGGTGACTAGCCCAGGATAATAATAATATCTTTATTTACTACAAGTACATGTACATGGTATACAGTCCTAGCTGACATCAATGATATACTACTATACAGAAAGCCCCTTGTTATGCTGAGCATTTCGGGCAAATTAGGTCAGTGACCCAAATGAGTCTTCTACTCAAAGGTCACATGCAAGAGAAAAACGGTACCTGCAAACAACTGGCGTGTTAGTAACTCTGGCCCAGAACCTAGGCCGCACTGAATTGTTGAGCCTAGTCTAAGCTAGCAGTGGTAAACATGTCTTAAGTACTGAATGCATCTGGTTCAGTACTTCATTGATTAAACTACTGTGCTGGCACTACTATAACCTTCCCTATAATGGGGCTTTATCCCTTCCATAACCCATCCTATCCCTTATCCAGTGTGGAAACTTGTGAGGTGCCCAACTCTGGCAAGTGCTGCTGATGCAGGGAATGTAAGATTAATTATCCTACCCTCACAATGTTCCTTTAGTTAATTTCCCTGGAAATGTTAATTGAGATGCAGGACCAATGATCTTGGTTTCCCCATGCACAAATTGGAACAGACTTACTTGTGGAATCTGTTCTAACTAGAAATCCCCCTGCGTCTATCCAAGCTAATTTGACTTCTATTAGTCATCTCTCTCAAATGCCACATCGCATAAAAATAGTACTTGGAGTCAATTAAATAATATTAGTAACTCTAGCATATATCCCAGGGAGTCCCTGTATTCTCAGGGGTTTCTCCAACTATGTTTAACATACACTGAAAAATTACTAGCATTTGGACTAAATACTGAAGGGACAATTCATTGAACGATCTCGGCTGCTACATACCCTAGTTTGGGTGCTTGGCCCACTCATAACTGAAAGCTAAATTATCTCGTGTTCCCCACAATATTAGGTGGCTGACTAGTACTGACTTGAAAACAGAAGGATAACCTCATTGTCGGGTCTGGATAGAGACTGGTATCCTCGGCACGTTGGGAATGCCTGTATCGTTGATTAACTTGCTGCCAGACGAGTATTTTGTAGACAGTATGGGTTGTTGAGCTTAGAGCTCTAATTGGTTCCTATCTCCACGACTGCTGGTACCAGAACGAAGAACATGCGTCCCCAGCTAACTTCCTCGCTGAAGATGTTGCCAGCTTTCTCTACTAATATTAATGTCTAATACTACTTTATTATTTTATTATATACTAATCATTCAAGCCTACTTAAATTGTTACTAAGGCCTAAATCTATTAAATACTACTCGAATCATAAGGTTCCTTTGCTGCTTTCCTAGAGAGTGTCTTAAAGGTATCATACTGTTCGCGCCATGAATGTAAAAAACATATATATATAATGACAAGCCACGGGGGGGGATGAGGGATCTTTAGCTCAAGTACTTTCACACTTCTCAGTGCGTCATCAGGAGCTGTGCAATATTGCAAAGGCAACACCAGGAGAGTAGGATAAGTTTACAGAGAATGGTAGTGAAAATGATAGTGTGGCACCAGCCAGTCTCTGTCTGAGTAAGTTTATTAAGGTATACACAAATACAGTTACATCGAATTATCATACATGGCAGCATAAGTGTAAAGTACCCAGGATAACCCAAAAGGTCAGACAGTGACTTATTTCCATTGGGGTCCTTTTATCTTATTATTATAATATAAAGGTGATAATATCTTATTATCACACTATTAAGACTATCTACAATACGAGGGTCATTACTAGGAATAAGGTAAAATTTACACGTGTGTTAGCTAAAAAAAATAAAAAATCATTCTCCCTTTCTGTAGCTACATTCATCAGACACCTTCTGGCAGTCTTCTTGAACTGGTTCATGCTATGACTGGCTTTGACATGTGCGGGCAGTCTGTTCCATTCCTTTATTGCTGTACAATAAAACGTGTTTGAAGCCTGGCCACTGACTGTGGGTACTACAAAGTTGTGCTCTCTCCCCCTAGTACTATGATTGCTTTGGTTCCCAACCTTGACAAAATTGACAGTAAGATATTCTGGACACTGTGAGCAATTTTATAAACATGATTTAGCTTCAGTTGTTTTACTCTGTCTTCAACATTCAGCATATCCAACTGCTGTAATTCATCCTGGCCTACATGTTCTCTTGGTCCCAGCCCCAGGATGAATCTTACGATTTTGTTATGGGTGACTTACAGTCTATCTTTTAGTTTTTTGTCAAGGCAGAGTACCATGAAGAGCAAACGTAATCCATATGACACTGTATAAGGGCTAGACATAGGGTCTTGCGAGCCTCAGTAGGTAGACACTGTGCTTGTCTATAGAGGAATTTCAGTCTGGCATTCGCTTTCTTTACTACGCTGTTCCCTATCAGTTCTCCTGACATGCATGGGTCAAAGGCGATTCCCAGATATTTTACTGAGGAAACTGAAGTGATGGGCTCCCCATTACACTGGACATTAAAATTATTTACCCTTCTCAGTTTATGTTTCGTGCCAAAGAGAATGGCTTCAGTTTTCCCGAGGTGTAATGGTAGTTTGTTGTCTACTAACCATTTGCTGCAGGACTCCAGTTACAGTGTTAATACCTTAGCTATATCTTGTGGATCTTTACCTGACACTAACAGAGCACTGTCATCTGCATACAGTAGGAGTTTGCACTTGATACTGATAGGCATGTCATTAACATAGAATAGGAATAATAAGGGAGCCAGAATAGTACCTTGGGGAACTCCACATGCTATCGGCAGGGGTTCTGATTACGTTTTGTTGATTTTGACAACTTGTCTCCTGTTGCTAAGGTGGGACTTAAACCAGTCTACAGAACCTATACCGATAGCTTGAAGTTTCTTACATAATATATTGTGGTTGACAGTATCGAAGGTCTTTTGCAGGTCTAAGGTTACCATACCTATGAGGTTCCCCTTTGACATTTCAGTTCTCAAGTAATCCATCAGATTAATTAGGGAGGTGTCGGTTGAATAAGAGCTTCTAAAGCCTGATTGATGGCTGTGGAGAATGTTGTTGTCATTAAGGTACTTAACTACTTGACAGTACACCGCTCTATCTCTAGAATTTTGGATATTATACTGAGTATACTAACAGGCCTATAGTTGCTTACATCAGACCTACTATTTTTCTTCAAGATAGGGGTAACTCTGGCCTCCTTGAACTCCTCCGGTACGGTATTAGTGGTGATGGACGAATTTATTATGTGAGCAATAGGGACTGACAGTTCAGAGGCACCATCTTTTATGAACTTAGACGGGATGTTATTAGGGCCTGTGCTCTTAGTTGGGTTTAACCTGCTTAGTTCTTTTTGAATGAAGTCATGAGATACACTTACTAGTTGACAACTGTTTGGGGTTACCCCTTTATTGGTATATGTTTGAAGCTTATCAGAGTCTGTGTTAAAGGTATTTGATGCAGCTGGTAGTTGACTTACTAGTGTTGATGCGACAGATGTGTAGTAGGAATTAAAACAATTTGCTACCTTAGATGTTTCGTGGCATACCTCGTTATCGATAGTGAGTACTATGTTAGACCTATCTACTGGCTTATGGCTATACCCCAACTGTTTTAGTTGTTGCCAGAGCTTTCTGGGGTTATGCTTATACTCTTCAATTCTTGAGCAATAGTCATCCAGGGTTCAGTTCTTCGTTTAATCCTAACCTCTTTAACTGGTACAATATTATCAAGGATGGTAGTGAACATTGTTTTGAATTTTTCCCAGGCATCGTTTACGTCCGTGCAACTTGTTATCTCTGTCCAGTCACAACTGTGTAGCCTATTTACCAGTGTTTCTTTACTGTAGTTTATAGTTGACCTCATTTTTATTGTCCTGTGTAGGCCTATCCTATCCCTAATGATTTTCCTGGTGCAGTAAATGATGAAATGATCACTAAGACCTGTGGTAATGACGCCTGACTGACTAATGTTCTCAGAGCGGTTACAAAGTATGTGGTCAGTTAGGGTGGCTGAGAACTGTGTGATCCGGGTTGGTGTATTAATTAGTTGAGTGTAACTATTTAATCCTAGAATTTGCTTATATCTTTTGCATAACCCGTTATTTTGCTTCTGAAAACAAATATTGAAGTCTCCCAATTGAAGTCTCGCAATTGTTTTCAAGTCCGGACAAGACTCTGGAAAAGTCTTCTAAGAACTGGTCCTGGGTGGGAGGGCGGTAACTAGTTCCTACTAAGATGGGTTTGGTCTTGGGAAGCAGCACTTCAAACCATAGAATCTCCAGTTTATTGTTATTTAAATCAGGTCTTGGGTTGTAAGCTAAGTCATTTCTAATGTAGGCACATACCCCTCCACATTTTCTGTTCCTATCTAAGCGTTTGGATTCAGGAATAATAAAAGCACAAATGACGCTATCATACACATGCTAGAACTAACATATACCGCACTTGAAAAGAAAGAAGTTCCGCTGGGCATTTTCATTGATTTACGTAAAGCTTTCGATACAGTCGACCATGAATTACTGTACTCCAAATTAATGCACTGTGGTATCAGAGGCCACTCCCTCAACTACCTAAAGTCATACCTTGGTAACAGAACTCAATATGTGTATGCAAATGATGCAAACTCCTCCACCCAACCAATCACAGTAGGAGTCCCACAAGGAAGCGTCCTTGGACCACTCCTCTTTCTCATTTACATCAATGATCTACCGAATGCATCACAGCTACTCAAACCCATATTATTTGCAGATGACACTACATATGTATTTTCCCACCCAAACGCAGTCATACTAGCAAACACAGTCAATGCTGAATTACAGAAAATATCTGCCTGGATGATGACTAACAAAATTACCCTGAACACTGATAAAACCTATTTCATTCAGTTTGGAAACAAAGCTGCAAATGATCCAATTAACATAACGCTAAATGGATCATCAGTCACAAGACTCACAGAGGGAAAATTCCTAGGTATCCACCTTGACAGTAGCCTTAAGTTCCGGACACGCATACAACAAATCACCAAGAAAATCTCCAAGACTGTAGACATACTATCAAAGATAAGGTACTAAGTTCCACAATCAGCTCTCCTGGCACTGTACCATTCACTCATATACCCTTATCTTACATATGGAATTTGTGCATGGGGATCAACAACATCCAATCACCTAAAACCCCTAATAACCCAGCAAAAGGCAGCAGTAAGAATGATAAGAGATAAGAGAGAGAGATAAGATTTTGTTCGGATTTTTAACCCCGGAGGGTTAGCCACCCAGGATAACCCAAGAAAGTCAGTGCGTCATCGAGGACTGTCTAACTTATTTCCATTGGGGTCCTTAATCTTGTCCCCCAGGATGCGACCCACACCAGTCGACTAACACCCAGGTACCTATTTGCTGCTAGGTGAACAGGACAATAGGTGTACGGAAACGTGTCGGAATTTCCACCCGCCGGGAATCGAACCCGGGCCCTCCGTGTGTGAAGCGGGAGCTTTAGCCACCAGACCACCGGGCCACTAACAAATTCCCACTCTCGCCAGCATACTCCACCAATTTTCAAAAGTCTAAATCTGCTCACCATTAAGAACATCCATACTTATTCATGTGCCTACTACATACACAGAACAATACACGCAAATATAAACCCCCCACTCAAACTTCTCATCACCAACCTCAAAAGGATACATGACCACAACACAAGACACAGATCTCTTTTTGATATACCTCGTGTCCATATCACACTGTGTAAAAACTCTATGCACATAAAGGGCCCCAAAATATGGAATTCATTACCAGAAGATATTACAGTAACCCGGTCTGAAAATCAATTTAAGACTCTTCTCAAAAGCCACTTAATCACCCTAGACTAAATGCTAAATAGTCAGTACACACTTACTCACCTATGTACTCCCACATCATAATTGAAACAATCACTTTGAACTTTTTATCCATTGTTGACAGGAATATAATTGAATCATTGTTTTTCACAAAAGCATTTTAGAATATAAGTGTATCTTTGCATTATACAAATTTTGATTCATTTATAATTAATATTCTACTGTACAACAATGAAATAATTACTTTCCTACTGTACAACTATGATATACTCCTTAGTGTTAAGTAGTCTGTAAGCCAATAATGTTAAATTGGCCCATAATGCCAGGCATAATAGAGGCTCTCTTTGCATTGCAACCCACTATTGTATATACAAAATCTCAATGTACTGTTTGCAAAGACATTAAATAAATAAATAAAATAAATAAATTGTAACCTACTAAGGCTAGCAGGATGCCAACCACACAAAGGTCCCCTCCACACCCCACCCAATATGGGGTCGGGTGTAGTAGCCTCACAGTTTGCAGATAGCATGAGGAGAAATACTAGAAGATAGTTAATAACCAACCCTAAGCTTCTAGCTGCTGGAAACAGATCAAGTGGCGTAAGAAGTTACATTACAATAGTGGATCATTACATACCTTCATTTACAACCTTCTAACTAATGAAATAGAGGAAAAATCCCTCATCTGTCAACCGGTGTCGCAGAACCTTGCAGAATATTCAGGAAATACTCTCAGTGTTAGTTAATATGCCTGTGTGAATTCTCCTATTCAGGCTCACCATTATGATATTACCAACAACCAAATTCATTAAACCACTAAACTAGTTGCAATCACCATGTTGCAACCACCTATGTGTACCTAGTGTACCTTGTACCACTGTACCTATACGTATGGGTTAGGACTTCTACATTTCTTTAGGGCTATCCTACGATGATCGCACATGTGCACCATAACTAAATGAACCCACATACTGATTTCCTTATTATAGATGTTATCTCGCTCAGGTTGAGCCTGTAGTGCAGCTGGGGTGTTTTAGTTAGTTTAATATGTTTATTATGCACACCATACCCATTCTGTGGGTGGTAGTCAAAAGATTACAGAGGTACATAATGGGTCCAGGGACTGGACCCCAAAGTTTTGATAGCTGAGCAAGTTACAGAGGTAATGAACTCAAAATTACAAAGGTAATGAACTCCAGGTAGGTCTGGTCACAATCATGACAAGTTACAAAGGTATTTACAGATTACAGAGGTACGTAATGGGTTCAGGGACTGGGCCCCCAAAGTTTTGATAGCTGAACTAGGTACAAAGGTAATGAACTCACAAGCTACAAAGGTAATGAATCAGATGGGGTGGAGTGTGAGGGGCACCAGTGTGCGGTTGGCATCCCGCTTGCCGAAGTGAGATTTTTTCACTGTAATTTGAACAACACACATGATACTTTGGTTCTACCAGTTGTTATTGAATAAATATAATATTGCTTGAAGATCTGAATTATTTTTTGAATATAAATACATTTTTCTCTCATTTTAAATAGCATAGGGTGATACAAGAATTTTTAAAATGTAACAATCCTCAATATTTAGGAATTTATTTGACCTGGAGACTCACAGAGACAAATTTAATGACGTCATTACCAGTATATTTTTTATCTGTTCGAAGAATATGTTATTAAGAGGTATTGATGGTACTTCAGGCAGCTGTTAGCATCGAAACGTCTGGTTGAGGGTGAGTACGGGAGTCTGGACCCTGAGGAGTGGGAGAGCCACCCATCCTCCCCCGTCACCTTCAAGGACTGTGTCAAGGTGGCACTCCATCTTCAAGCCACACAAACCACTTTCTCCATGATGTTTCTCGACGTGGTCAGGCTGCAAAAGGTTCGTCATCGACAATATTTGACGAAAATGGCACTTGCATTTTGTATCACAATAAAACGACTGTAAACAGGCCTGTACCTTTCGTGGAAAAAAAATCCATTCAGTCTGAATTTCGTTTTAATCTACTAGCAGCATTCTGTCCACCTAAAGCCAATTTATATTTATTTTTTATATAGTTACCCAAAATCTCTACATACTTTTTTTAGGGTAAGGTTATTGTCAGTTATCCAAATTTAAACTAAATACAGTATACATTAATATAAATAAATTTAATAATACAACAAAGAGAAAATACAATACTGTTGATGGTCGAGCAAAGAAGCACGGAATTGACAGAGAAAGTTTAAATACAAAAATAACAACGTATAACCCTCATATTTTAGTGTCACATACACCTTTTCGATAGTCTGTAGTTACAGATTAAAGCCGATGATTTTTTTAGGTAGGTGAGTAATGTTCCATACCTAGAAAGTATAATACTCTTCAGGCCGCTTGTTCTATCTAGGCTGGAATATTGCTGCACACTAACAGCATCTTTCAAGGCAGGTGAAATTGCTGACCTAGAAAATGTACAGAGAACCTTCACGGCGCGCATAACGGAGATAAAACACCTCAATTACTGGGAGCGCTTGAAGTTCCTGAACCTGTACTCCCTGGAACGCAGGCGGGAGAGATACTAAACTTTCACACGAAAATCACTCCCTATGAAAGCAAACGATTCGGCAGACGATGCAACATCCTCCCCCAATGAAAAACAGGGGTGCCACTAGCACGATAAGAGACAACACATTAAGTGTCAGGGGCCCAAGACTATTCAACTGCCTCCCAGTATACATAAGGGGGATTACCAATAGACCCCTGGCTGTCTTCAAGAAGGCACTGGACAAGCACCTAAAGTCAGTATCTGACCAGCCGGGCTGTGGTTCGTACGTCGGGTTGTCACGTGGGTACTTAATGGAGATGTACGAGTAAGGAATACACTCACTGGACGGTTGGTACATGTATACTGGCAGAGTCTTGAGGGGAGTGTAGCCCAGCCTACCTGTTCGGTTGTATGCCTGAGGACGAGTGAGGGCGAGTCCACTCATACCCTGCTCACATGGGCATAGCTGGTGACGTCACAAACTAGCCACTGAGCCTAGCTGAAGGAATCCTATGTATATAATATGAGTGATACAACGTACGATATACTACACAAGTATATTACATAGGAATTCAGTAACACTACTGACAGGTTGCGTGCGGCCAGCAGTAGCAGCCTTGTTGATCATACCCTGATCCACCGTGAGGCCTGGTCTCAGACCGGGCCACGGGGGCGTTGACCCCCCGAAACTCTTTCCAGGTATACTCCAGGTATGTGTCTCAGGACGAAGCAATTGTAGCATAATGGCTTAGTGTTCCAGGATATATATATATATATATATATATATATATATATATATATATATATATATATATATATATATATATATATATCTATATATATATTTATTATCACACTGGCCGATTCCCACCAAGGCAGGGTGGCCCGAAAAAGAAAAACTTTCACCATCATTCACTCCATCACTGTCTTGCCAGAAGGGTGCTTTACACTACAGTTTTTAAACTGCAACATTAACACCCCTCCTTCAGAGTGCAGGCACTGTACTTCCCATCTCCAGGACTCAAGTCCGGCCTGCCGGTTTCCCTGAACCCCTTCATAAATGTTACTTTGCTCACACTCCAACAGCACATCAAGTATTAAAAACCATTTGTCTCCATTCACTCCTATCAAACACGCTCACGCATACCTGCTGGAAGTCCAAGCCCCTCGCACACAAAACCTCCTTTACCCCCTCTCTCCAACCTTTCCTAGGCCGACCCCTACCCCGCCTTCCTTCCACTACAGACTGATACACTCTTGAAGTCATTCTGTTTCGCTCCATTCTCTCTACATGTCCGAACCACCTCAACAACCCTTCCTCAGCCCTCTGGACAACAGTTTTGGTAATCCTGCACCTCCTCCTAACTTCCAAACTACGAATTCTCTGCATTATATTCACACCACACATTGCCCTCAGACATGACATCTCCACTGCCTCCAGCCTTCTCCTTGCTGCAACATTCATCACCCATGCTTCACACCCATATAAGAGCGTTGGTAAAACTATACTCTCATACATTCCCCTCTTTGCCTCCAAGGACAAAGTTCTTTGTCTCCACAGACTCCTAAGTGCACCACTCACTCTTTTTCCCTCATCAATTCTATGATTCACCTCATCTTTCATAGACCCATCCGCTGACACGTCCACTCCCAAATATCTGAATACATTCACCTCCTCCATACTCTCTCCCTCCAATCTGATATTCAATCTTTCATCACCTAATCTTTTTGTTATCCTCATAACCTTACTCTTTCCTGTATTCACCTTTAATTTTCTTCTTTTGCACACCCTACCAAATTCATCCACCAATCTCTGCAACTTCTCTTCAGAATCTCCCAAGAGCACAGTGTCATCAGCAAAGAGCAGCTGTGACAACTCCCACTTTGTGTGTGATTCTTTATCTTTTAACTCCACGCCTCTTGTCAAGACCCTCGCATTTACTTCTCTTACAACCCCATCTATAAATATATTAAACAACCACGGTGACATCACACATCCTTGTCTAAGGCCTACTTTTACTGGGAAATAATTTCCCTCTTTCCTACATACTCTAACTTGAGCCTCACTATCCTCGTAAAAACTTTTCACTGCTTTCAGTAACCTACCTCCTACACCATACACTTGCAACATCTGCCACATTGCCCCCCTATCCACCCTGTCATACGCCTTTTCCAAATCCATAAATGCCACAAAGACCTCTTTAGCCTTATCTAAATACTGTTCACTTATATGTTTCACTGTAAACACCTGGTCCACACACCCCCTACCTTTCCTAAAGCCTCCTTGTTCATCTGCTATCCTATTCTCCGTCTTACTCTTAATTCTTTCAATAATAACTCTACCATACACTTTACCAGGTATACTCAGCAGACTTATCCCCCTATAATTTTTGCACTCTCTTTTATCCCCTTTGCCTTTATACAAAGGAACTATGCATGCTCTCTGCCAATCCCTAGGTACCTTACCCTCTTCCATACATTCATTAAATAATTGCACCAACCACTCCAAAACTATATCCCCACCTGCTTTTAACATTTCTATCTTTATCCCATCAATCCCGGCTGCCTTACCCCCTTTCATTTTACCTACTGCCTCACGAACTTCCCCCACACTCACAACTGGCTCTTCCTCACTCCTACAAGATGTTATTCCTCCTTGTCCTATACACGAAATCACAGCTTCCCTATCTTCATCAACATTTAACAATTCCTGAAAATATTCCCTCCATCTTCCCAATACCTCTAACTCTCTATTTAATAACTCTCCTCTCCTATTTTTAACTGACAAATCCATTTGTTCTCTAGGCTTTCTTAACTTGTTAATCTCACTCCAAAACTTTTTCTTATTTTCAACAAAATTTGTTGATAACATTTCACCCACTCTCTCATTTGCTCTCTTTTTACATTGCTTCACCACTCTCTTAACCTCTCTCTTTTTCTCCATATACTCTTCCCTCCTTGCATCACTTCTACTTTGTAAAAACTTCTCATATGCTAACTTTTTCTCCCTTACTACTCTCTTTACATCATCATTCCACCAATCGCTCCTCTTCCCTCCTGCACCCACTTTCCTGTAACCACAAACTTCTGCTGAACACTCTAAAACTACATTTTTAAACCTATCCCATACCTCTTCGACCCCATTGACTATGCTCTCATTAGCCCATCTATCCTCCAATAGTTGTTTATATCTTACCCTAACTGCCTCCTCTTTTAGTTTATAAACCTTCACCTCTCTCTTCCCTGATGCTTCTATTCTCCTTGTATCCCATCTACCTTTTACTCTCAGTGTAGCTACAACTAGAAAGTGATCTGATATATCTGTGGCCCCTCTATAAACATGTACATCCTGAAGTCTACTATATATATATATATATATATATATATATATATATATATATATATATATATATATATATATATATATATATATATATATATATATATAGTCCCACTGGGACAAACCGATCATGGAAAAAATCGTCAACACAATGCTCTCCAATGCTTCAGGAAAGAACAAAGCTCGTCTCCTGGCAGTGAAGGCACCACTCTCAGGAGATTTCCTGTTAGCTGTTCCCAATTCCTCCCTGGGCACCCGTCTCGACCCACAGGCCATTCGGATTGGTGTTGCTCTTCGCCTAGCCGCCCCCATCCTCACCGAACATAGGTGTATTTGCGGCAGGGCGACAGCTGATCAATTCGGACTTCATGGTCTCGTGTGTCACACAGCAGAAGGGAAGTATGCCAGACATGAGGAGGTCAGTGATATAATAAAGAGAAGCCTCGCCACAGCCCGTTGCCCAGCTCAACGGGAACCCCAAGTACAGAGGTCTGATGGAAGTCAAAAGCGTCCTGATGGAGCCACTATGCTACCCTGGAAGGATGGAAAGCAGATTGCCTGGGACTACACCTGTGCTGCCACATTGGCAGACACCTACTTGCCATACTCTGTAGTGGAAGGGGGTGGAGCTGCCAGCCACAGGGAGACCCAGAAGATCCGAAAATATGAAGACCTTCCCCCTTGCTATAACTTCATTCCAATAGGGTCGGAGCATGGGGCAAGTGTGCTCTAAAGTTCCTCAAAGAGCTAGGTGAAAAGCTCATCATAGAAACCAAGGACCACAGGGCGACCAGCTTCCTCTTTCAGAGACTCAGTGTTGCGATCCAGAGAGGAAATGCCTGCAGCATTCTGGGCACGCGGCCCACCGCAGGGGAGCTGGACGAAGTATTCGAGATGTAGCTCTGAGTTACCTATGTAGTTTTACTTTCTGTTGTATTTTTGTGAATGTTTGGCCAATGTATTTTGTCTTTAAATAAAACATACTTGAAATATAGGGGCTGGTAGGAGAAAATTCTCAAACAGCTTCAGGGAGAACCTTAAGTTTTCCCTGAAGCAAGTTTATTCTTTTCTCTGAGGATGAGGGTCCCTACGACAGTTCTAGAGGTGGTACCTCCCTAAATATATATATATATATATATATATATATATATATATATATATATATATATATATATATATATATATATATATATATATATATATGTCGTGCCGAATAGGTAAAACTGGTCAATTTAGCATGAACTCGGTTATAATTAAGCCCTCTCTAAAATTTTCTCTTGTAATTTGAAAGATACATTTTTCATTTATGTTAATGTAAAAATTTATAATTTTGTACCAAAGGAACCTTAGAAAACTTATCTAATCTTATTATAACAAGGGCAATTTAATTTAACCTAATCGAGCCATGAAAATATATTTTAGATAAGTTTACAATAATTTAATAATAAACAAACACAATGAAATATATTCATTAGGTTCAGAATGGTTTTTGCGAAATTATTGCATACACAAATTTTATATATATATATATATATATATATATATATATATATATATATATATATATATATATATATATATGCAAAACAACCACTCTGAAAAAATAGAGAAATTCCAAGCGCTTTCGTGACTACTCACATTATCAAGGAACTATGAAAGTAAAGCATCCAAGGAAGCTATGTAAGGGGTCTGGCCAGCACCTCACTATCAGATCCCACAACGGTTAAACACCTGACGCACGCCGACCCAACTTGGATAGGTCCTTTGCACAACTCACCCACAAACTATTCTACCCAAGAAAATTTAAAAATTATTTGTCCAGTGTATTATTAAACTCTTCCCAAATTCTATTAATTATAAATGGATCTAATTTATATAAACCAAAGGAAATATTCATATTATTGTCAAAACTGCTTTTTATGAAACAAGATTCAATTATATTCCTGTCGACCATGGACTTGCTTGATACTACTTTCTCAACTTTTTGAAAATCAATTGGATGGTTAAAATCTCTTACATGAATAAATAGAGCATTGGAATCTTGTCCAGTTCTAATGCTATATTTATGTTGTTTTAATCTTAGTTCGAGATTTTTACCAGTTTGACCGTAATAAACTTTATCGCAAATTTTACAAGGAATCTTATAGACAAATCCATCAGCATTTTGGGGGGAATTCTTTATCAAAAGTTTTTTTACTGTATCAAGATTTTTGAATACAATTTTAATATTAAAAGTCTTAAGAAGAGAAGGCATATCAACCAAGTTTTCATGGTAAGGGAGAACCAACATATTTTTAGTTGAATAAGGCTGGTTGTCCCTTTTTGGATTGAAAAAAGTATTTCTAGCAACTTTAAAAGATTTATCAATTACATTTCTTGGGTATTTTAAATCATTACCTATTTCATAAATTTTGGATATTTCCTCATCTATGAACTCAGGACTACAAATTCGTAAAGCTCTCAGAAACATTGATGAGAAAACAGACAGTTTGACTCTATCTTGATGCGAGGAATAATAGTGGACATAGGAACAGTTATTTGTAGGTTTTCTGTAAATTTTAAATTTGAATTCATTATTACCCTTAATAATTAAAACATCTAGAAAAGGCAATGAGTTATTTTCTTCAAACTCAACAGTAAAGTTTATAGAATGAGCTAAGCTATTTAATTTTCCAAGGAAATGGTGTATATCTACATTTCTGGGCATAAGACACAAAATATCATCAAGATATCTGAACCATTTAGCTCTATTAGGGAGGATTGTGTTAAGCAACCTTGTTTCAAAAAATTCCATGTAAAATTTGCGATAAAGTTTATTACGGTCAAACTGGTAAAAATCTCGAACTAAGATTAAAACAACATAAATATAGCATTAGAACTGGACAAGATTCCAATGCTCTATTTATTCATGTAAGAGATTTTAACCATCCAATTGATTTTCAAAAAGTTGAGAAATATAATTGAGGAATATAATTGAATCTTGTTTCATAAAAAGCAGTTTTGACAATAAAATGAATATTTCCTTTGGTTTATATAAATTAGATCCATTTATAATTAATAGAATTTGGGAAGAATTTAATAATACACTGGACAAATAATTTTTAAATTTTCTTGGGTAGAATAGTTTGTGGGGTGAGTTGTGCAAAGGACCTATCCAAGTTGGGTCGGCGCGCGTCAGGTGTTTAACCGTTGTGGGATCTGATAGTGAGGTGCTGGCCTGACCCCTTATATAGCTTCCTTGTATGCTTTACTTTCATAGTTCCTTGATAATGTGAGTAGTCACGAAAGCGCTTGGAATTTCTCTATTTTTTCAGAGTGGTTGTTTTGCATATTCTGAAATCACATGTTTACTGTGATCTGGTGCAATATCATGGATTATGAATCTCCTCCAGCTCCTCCGAAGTCGGACGCGAGCCCAGTATGCAGCATGCATTACCCTCTGGATGGCCACGCTGAGGCGCTGGAACATGAAAGTAGCTGCCCTCGGTCCCTGTAGTGTCAATGAGTCAGGAACCCAGTTCTTTGAGGAAATGTGTGGCGTTTTGTACCCATGATCCCAAGGTCTCTGATCCCACTGGGGCAAATTGATACTGTTGGCTTATGTCCTTGTACATGCTGATCTTGTACTCTTCCCTGTGATCTGCCCGGGAGTGTGACAGATGTAGGTGTCAGCCAGCGTCGAAACACAGGTATAATCCCATGCCAAAAGCTTGCCATTATTCCAAGGATAGATGGTGATCCCATCGGGGTGGTTTGCATGACTGTCAGTATTGTTGAATACTAGGGATTGGGGGTTCTCTCTTAGCCGAGCACCGAGATGTAGCAAGGCTCCTCTTTATGATATCATTGACTTAATTGTGTCTTGCCTGCCAGCCCTTGGTTTTAGAGCAGTTTAGACCATGTAGACCATTTTGGTCGGCTTGCACATCACGGCCAATAAGCGTAAATTCCGTGTGGATTGGGGAAGTGAGGCGGAGAGCCACTGCAATGTGGAGGATCTGTGGGTCGAGGTGTGTTTCCGTTGCTGAAATGGGAACTGTTTGAGGAAGTCCCTAGGGTGAGGTGCACTCACGTGAAGCTTGGAGATGGGCAGTAACTCTGGTGGATGTTGCAGCACTGAACAGGCTGTCTTGCATCTTTTCAGCCATGGGGCCGCCCCAGTCGGACTGTTTGTAGCCAGTGCTGCACTAGGTTTTAGTGCTGGAGCAATGAGAGTCTCCCACTTGGTGGTGGCACTGATGCAACTAGGATAATTGTGATGTAGTTCAACTGGGCTAGGTAGGTCGCTAAGGGACACGTAATTTAACCTAATTATATGGTCACACCTTGCCTTAGCAAATAGCTGTCAGAGACACGCCTTTCGACTTAAGTCTAAGGTCTTTTGTTCATGACGGCGTCAGATCTCGGCGTCAGGTCAAAACACGTGGTGCACACCCCATTGTGGGTGGGTCTCTCGGGACAATACAAGCCCAAGGAACAGCAGAGCTGCTGCTGTATGCAGAGCTCTGAGCAGCAGAGTCGAGCGGAGCTCTGGTCTGTGTGCAGAGCTGAGCTGGAGTGTCTCGGGAGGAGAGACTGTTGGAGACATTGGGCAGAGTACTGGCTTGGAGCAGTACTCGTGCTGTGTAGGTCTTGGGACCTGTGGCTAGTGTGTGTGACTTAGTTCCTCTGGTGAACTGTCCTCTGAACTATATTGTAAGTTGTATTCGGTTTCGTCAGTTCATTGTATTCCCTGTCTCACTGCTCATATGTACCATCTCTATTTATCTAAACTCCTGTTCCCAAATATACATGTATTATTGTACAAGGACTTAATAATAAACTGTGTTTGAGTAAAATAGTAATAGTCACTGTCCCCATTATTGTATTTCTATTTCTTATACTTTATTATGTTTATATAAGGTGGAGTGAGTGAAGAGTGGGCGAGTCATACGGTAGTGAGTAGTGTAGAGTTAATGAGAGTGTCGTGGTGGTCACCACTGACCTGTCATACCTACCTCCGTCTCGACTCACCTCTCGCCCACCTCTCCTGCCAACTCCCTCACCTTACTCCCATATTCCCCAGTTATCACTACATTCCATTACCCCCCCCCTACATGACATCCTTTATTCCTGATAAGTCACCAAGGTTGTCCTGGAGAATTTGTTTTATTAGCTCGTTTGACGCTATGGAGGAGGATAAGAAAGCTGGTAGAGCAATCTGGGAGGATTTGCATACTCCCAGCCCCCCAAGCCTGACTGGAAGTGAGGCTTGCAACCACTGCCCATCTTCAAGGGAATGATTCAGTACACTCTCTAGCATGGTTTTTTGGAGGGAGCCAAATTCCTTGAGATTCGGATTGCCAATGGCTGGTGAGTGGCATCTGGTGAGTGGGTAGAAGGCATCATGTGTATTAATGTCTTCCATCCTGCCTTCCATCGTCCTGATGTCTGAGATTTTCTTTTCTAGAATCAGATCAATAGCATTGGACGCAGGAGGAGCGCCAAGGAGAGTACTATTGGTTGGATCGATTGCTCGTGTTCCTTGCAAATCAGCACTGATGTCCTCGATGATCAGTCGATTAGAAGAAACTATTTTGTATTTCGTGAGATTTAAAGATAAGCTCAGTCGCTCTCCAATGTCTTTTATTTGCCTGTCCTCTAGGAGAGATTCTGTACTGCCAGCTACGGTACACTATCCATGAACCAGATATTAAGTTCACTGGATGATGTTTCTGTGATTTCCTTGATGATCAGATAGAAAAGAAACGTGGCGAGAGTCATCCTGTTGCATACCCCTCACACGAGTCGACTTCATGGTCCCCGAATATTAGCTCAGAAGTCCCACTGTAACACTATTGTATGAAAGGACAGAGGGAAGAGAAATGTCTAGAAACTGCCAAGAGAGCAGCATCCCTTCTGTTCGTGCTGCATGGGCAGCTGCTTCACAGCCTTGTTTAACACCAAAACCGAGATATGTTAGTTCAGCATTGCGGCAGCATCGTGACTCAGCATTCTTACTGCAGCCATGACAACGTGGCGCTGAAGGGTGTAGCCCACGGCAATGGGCCCGATTCCTCCGTCTTTTTTCCGGAGGGCACATAGTGATGCACCACCAGCCAGGCACGCATTGGAGAATTTAGTGAGATCAGACAATAACCTCTCTGAAAAATCCCCAAGTGCTGAATTAAGCATTTGTTTTAGATGCTGTGATCGTAAAACGGTGAAACCCCCTGCTGAGCCCAGTGGAAATGACATGGCGGTTTTGTACACATCAGCATGCTGTAGGGTTAAATGTTCTTCACCTGCTGAACTGTCAGGAAGGTTATTGTTGGTACTGGGAGCTCTGGGTGGATGTTTGTCTCTCAGAACTTGTGCTGTAAATGACGTCCTCAGGGGCGATGGGATCCTCACTTACTTCTTCGAGGCTAAGGAAACCCATATATTGCACCAAAGGTGGACTATATATATATATATATATATATATATATATATATATATATATATATATATATATATATATATATATATAACAAAAATGGCACAATACCGTGACTGGAACGATACACAAATAACCCGCACATAAAAGAGAGAAGCTTACGACGACGTTTCGGTCCGACTGGGACCATTGACAAAATCGGACCGAAACGTCGTCGTAAGCTTCTCTCTTTTATGTGCGGGTTATTTGTATATATATATATATATATATATATATATATATATATATATATATATGTATGTGTGTGTGTGTGTGTGTGTGTGTGTGTGTGTGTGTGTGTGTGTGTGTGTGTATGTGTGTGAGTGTGTGTGTGTGTGTGTGTGTGTGTGTATGTGTGTGTGTGTGTGTGTGTGTGCGTGTGCGTGTGTGTGTATGTGTGTGTGTGTGTGTGTGTGTACTCACCTATTTGTGGTTGCAGGGGTCGAGTCACAGCTCCTGGCCCCGCCTCTTCGCTGATTGCTACTAGGCCCTCTCTCTCCCTGCCCCATGAGCTCTATCATACCTCGCCTTAAAACTATGTATGGTTCCCGCCTCCACTACGTCATTTTCTAGGCTATTCCACGGCCTGACTACTCTATGACTGAAGAAATACTTCCTAACATCCCTTTGATTCATCTGAGTCTTCAACTTCCAATTGTGACCTCTTGTTTCTGTGTCCCTTCTCTGGAACATCCCGTCTTTGTCCACCTTGTCTATTCCGCACAGTATTTTATATGTCGTTATCATGTCTCCCCTGACCCTCCTGTCCTCCAGTGTTGTCAGGCCGATTTCCCTCAACCTTTCTTCGTAGGACAATCCCCGTAGCTCTGGGACTAGTCTTGTTGCAAACCTTTGCACTTTCTCTAATTTCTTGACGTGCTTGACTAGGTGTGGATTCCAAACTGGTGCTGCATACTCCAGTATGGGCCTGACATAAATGGTATACAGAGTCTTGAACGACTCCTTACTGAGGTATCGGAACGCTATCCGTAGGTTTGCCAGGCGCCCATAGCAGCAGTTATCTGATTGATGTGCGCCTCAAGAGATATGCTCGGTGTTATACTCACCCCCAGATCTTTTTTCTTGAGTGAGGTTTGCAGTCTTTGGCCATCTAAACTATATTGTGTCTGCGGTCTTCTTTGCCCTTCCCCAATCTTCATGACTTTGCATTTGGCAGGATTAAATTCAAGGAGCCAGTTGCTGGACCAGGCTTGTAGCCTGTCCAGGTCTCTTTGTAGTCCTGCCTGATCCTCATCCGATTTGATTCTTCTCATTAACTTCGCATCATCTGCAAACAAGGACACTTCTGAGTCTATCCCTTCAGTTATGTCGTTCACATATACCAAGAACAGCACAGGTCCTAGGACTGACCCCTGTGGAACCCCGCTTGTCACAGGCGCCCACTCTGATACATCGTCACGTACCATGACTCGTTGTTGCCTCCCTGACAGGTATTCTCTGATCCATTGCAGTGCCTTTCCTGTTATGTGTGCCTGATCCTCTAGCTTTTGCAGTAACCTCTTGTGAGGAACTGTGTCGAAGGCCTTCTTGCAGTCCAAAAATATGCAGTCGATCCACCCCTCTCTCTCTTGTCTCACTTCTATCACCTTGTCATAAAACTCTAGTAGGTTTGTGACACAGGATTTGCCTTCCCTGAATCCGTGCTGGTTGTCAATTATACACCTGTTTCTTTCCAGGTGCCCCACCACTCTCCTCCTGATGATCTTCTCCATGATTTTGCATACTATACACGTTAGTGATACAGGTCTGTAGTTTAGTGCCTCATGTCTGTCTCCCTTTTTAAAAATTGGGACTACATTTGCCATTTTCCATACCTCAGGGAGTTGCCCAGTTTCAAGTGATGTGTTGAAGATCTTTGTTAATGGCTCACACAATATCTCTGCTCCCTCTTTAAGGACCCATGGAGAGATGTTGTCTGGTCCCACCGCCTTTGAGGTGTCAAGTTCGCATAGCAGCTTCACCTCCTCCTTGGTTATATGCACCTCATCCAGCACTTGTATTCCTTGGGTGTGCCCCATCTGGTCTGTCCCCCCAGAGTCCTTCCTGTCTCTACTGTAAATACTTCCTTAAATCTCGTGTTGAGCTCCTCACATACCTCTTGATCGTTTCTTGTGAGTTCCCCACCTTCTTTCCTCAGCCTTATCACCTGGTCCTTGACTGTTGTCTTCCTCCTAATGTGGCTATACAGCAGTTTCGGGTCAGATTTGACTTTCGATGCTATGTCGTTTTCATACTGTCGCTGGGCCTCCCTCCTTATCTGTGCATACTCGTTTCTGGCTCTTCTACTAATCTCCTTGTTTTCCTGGGTCCTCTGCCTCCCGTACCTTTTCCATTCTCTGTTGCACTTAGTTTTTGCCTCCCTACACCTTCGGGTGAACCAAGGACTCGTTTTAGTTTTCCTATTATTTCTGTTTCCCTTGGGAACAAAACTTTCCTCTGCCTCCTTGCACTTTGTTGCCACATATTCCATCATCTCGTTTACTGATTTTCCTACCATTTCTCTGTCCCACTGAACCTCCTGCAGGAAGTTTCTCATACCTGTGTAGTCCCCCCTTTTATAGTTTGGCCTGTCCCCTTCAGTTCCTGTTACCTTCTCCACTTGTAACTCTACTATATAGTCAAAACTCAGAACCACATGATCGCTAGCTCCAAGGGGCCTCTCGTAAGTGATGTCCTCAATGTCTGAACTGCTCAGGGTGAACACAAGATCCAGTCTTGCTGGCTCATCCTCCCCTCTCTCTCTGGTTGTGTCCCTGACATGTTGATGCATGAGGTTTTCAAGTACCACATCCATCATCTTGGCTCTCCATGTTTCGGGACCCCCATGGGGCTCCAGGTTTTCCCAGTCGATCTCCCTGTGGTTGAAATCACCCATTACCAGTAACTTTGCTCTGCTCGAGTGAGCTCTTCTTGCCACCTCAGCCAGTGTGTCCACCATCACCCTGTTGTTTTCTTCGTACTCCTCTCTTGGCCTCCTGCAGTTCTGTGGTGGGTTATACATCACTCCAATGACTACTTTATGTTCTCCGGACTGAATTGTACCTACAATGTAGTCTCTTTCTCCAATCATGTCCATGCCTTCCATTTCCTCAAATCCCCATTGGTGTTTTATGAGCAGTGCAACCCCTCGTCCCCCTCTACTCCTTCTATCTTTCCTCAGGATCTGATATCCTGTTGGGAAGATTGTGTCTGTTATTGTCTCAGCGAGTTTTGTTTCTGTGACTGCTATGATGTCTGGGGATTTTTCACTGATTCTTTCATTCCACTCCTCATGTTTATTCGTTATTCCATCCGCGTTTGTGTACCAAACCTTTAGTTTCTTTTCTATCATTGTGGTCATGCAAGAATATTGGGGTTGGGGGAGCGAGAGCCTTGGTGGGGGCCTATATGGGGCTGTGGTGTAGGTGGGGTTTGTGTTGATGGGGGTGGGGTCAGAATGCCCATAAGGGACAGCTGTTGGGGCAAGGTTTGTGATATGGGGGTTGGTGGCAGAGGGAACAGTGAGTGGGTTGTAGTATAGGTTGCTCAGTTGCGTTGGGAATGTCTCGGGTGGAGTCTTTTGGTGGGAGATTCTGTGGGGTGTGTTTGCCCTTCCTCCTGTGTCTGGGTCCTGCTCATTTTCATTGCTTCTCGTTCCTGTGTGTGTGTGTGTGTGTGTGTGTGTGTGTGTGTGTGTGTGTGTGTGTGTCTGTGTGTGTATGTGTGTGTGTGTGTGTGTGTGTGTATGTGTGTGTGTGTGTGTGTGTGTGTGTGTGTGCGTGTGCGTGTGTGTGTATGTGTGAGTGTGTGTGTGTGTGTGTGTGTGTGTGTGTGTGTGTGTGTGTGTGTGTGTGTGTATGTGTGTGTACTCACCTATTTGTACTCACCTATTTGTGGTTGCAGGGGTCGAGTCACAGCTCCTGGCCCCGCCTCTTCGCTGATTGCTACTAGGTCCTCTCTCTCCCTGCCCCATGAGCTCTATCATACCTCGCCTTAAAACTATGTATGGTTCCTGCCTCCACCACATCACTTTCTAGGCTATTCCATGGCCTGACTACTCTATGACTGAAGAAATACTTCCTAACATCCCTTTGATTCATCTGAGTCTTCAACTTCCAATTGTGACCTCTTGTGTCTGTGTCCCATCTCTGGAACATCCCGTCTTTGTCCACCTCGTCTATTCCGCGCAGTATTTTATATGTCGTTATCATGTCTCCCCTGACCCTCCTGGCCTCCAGTGTCGTCAGGCCGATTTCCCTCAACCTTTCTTCATAGGACAATCCCCGTAGCTCTGGGACTAGTCTTGTTGCAAACCTTTGCACTTTCTCTAATTTCTTGACGTGCTTGACTAGGTGTGGATTCCAAACTGGTGCTGCATACTCCAGTATGGGCCTGACGTAGATGGTGTACAGAGTCTTAAACGAATCCTTACTGAGGTATCGGAACGCTATCCGTAGGTTTGCCAGGCGCCCGTATGCTGCAGCAGTTATCTGATTGATGTGCGCCTCAGGAGATATGCTCGGTGTTATACTCACCCCCAGATCTTTTTCCTTGAGTGAGGTTTGCAGTCTTTGGCCATCTAAACTATATTGTGTCTGCGGTCTTCTTTGCCCTTCCCCAATCTTCATGACTTTGCATTTGGCAGGGTTAAATTCAAGGAGCCAGTTGCTGGACCAGGCTTGTAGCCTGTCCAGATCTCTTTGTAGTCCTGCCTGATCCTCGTCCGATTCGAGTCTTCTCATTAACTTCACATCGTCTGCAAACAAGGACACTTCTGAGTCTATCCCTTCCGTTATGTCGTTCACGTATACCAAGAACAGCACAGGTCCTAGGACTGACCCCTGTGGAACCCCGCTTGTCACAGGCGCCCACTCTGACACCTCGTCGCGTACCATGACTCGTTGTTGCCTCCCTGTCAGATATTCTCTGATCCATTGCAGTGCCTTTCCTGTTATGTGTGCCTGGTCCTCTAGCTTTTGCAGTAACCTCTTGTGAGGAACTGTGTCGAAAGCCTTTTTGCAGTCCAAAAATACGCAGTCGATCCACCCCTCTCTCTCTTGTCTTACTTCTGTCACCTTGTCATAAAACTCTAGTAGGTTTGTGACACAGGATTTTCCTTCCCTGAAACCGTGCTGGTTGTCAATTATACACTTGTTTCTTTCCAGGTGCCCCACCACTCTCCTCCTGATGATCTTCTCCATGACCTTGCATACTATACACGTTAGTGATACAGGTCTGTAGTTTAGTGCCTCATGTCTGTCTCCCTTTTTAAAAATTGGGACTACATTTGCCATTTTCCATACCTCAGGGAGTTGCCCAGTTTCAAATGATGTGTTGAAGATCTTTGTTAATGGCTCACACAATATCTCTGCTCCCTCTTTAAGGACCCATGGAGAGATGTTGTCTGGTCCCACCGCCTTTGAGGTGTCAAGTTCGCATAGCAGCTTCTTCACCTCCTCCTTGGTTATATGTACCTCATCCAGCACTTGCTGGTGTGCCCCCCTGTTCTGATTTCTTGGAGTCCTACTGGTTTCCACTGTAAATACCTCTTTAAATCTTGTGTTGAGCTCCTGACATACCTCTCGGTCGTTTCTTGTGAATTCCCCATCACCCTTCCTCAGTCTGATTACCTGGTCCTTGACTGTTGTTTTCCTCCTGATGTGGCTGTACAACAGCTTCGGGTCAGTCTTTACTTTTGATGCTATGTCATTTTCATATTGTCTCTGAGCCTCCCTTCTTATCTGTGCATATTCGTTTCTGGCTCTTCGGCTGATTTCTTTATTTTCCTGAGTTCTCTGTCTTCTGTACCTTTTCCATTCTCTAGTACACCTAGTTTTTGCCTCCCTACACCTTTGGGTGAACCAAGGACTCGTTCTGTTCTTCCCATTATTTCTGTTTCCCTTGGGAACAAACCTCTCCTCTGCCTCCTTGCATTTTGTTGCTACATAGTCCATCATTTCTTGTACTGGTTTTCCTGTCAGTTCCCTCTCCCACTGAATGTCTTGAAGGAAGTTCCTCATGCCTGAGTAGTTCCCCCTTTTGTAGTTTGGTTTTTCCCAGCCTATTCCTGCTACTCTCTCCACTTGGAGCTCAACTATGTAGTCGAAGCACAGAACCACATGATCACTAGCTCCCAGGGGCCTTTCATACATGATACCCTCGATGTCCGAACTACTCATGGTGAATACAAGGTCCAACCTTGCTGGTTCATCCTCTCCTCTCTCTCTGGTAGTGTCTCTAACATGTTGATGCATGAGGTTCTCCAGTACCACATCCATCATCTTGGCTCTCCATGTTTCGGGACCCCCATGGGGCTCCAGGTTTTCCCAGTCAATCTCCTTGTGATTGAAATCACCCATAACTAGTAACTTTGCTCCCCCCATGTGTGCTCTCCTGGCCACCTCGGCTAGTGTGTTGATCATTGCTCTGTTGCTCTCATCGTATTCTTCTCTTGGCCTCCTGCAGTTCTGTGGTGGGTTGTACATTACTGCAATTATCACCTTATGTCCCTCAGACTGGATTGTTCCTACTAAGTAGTCCCTTTCGCCCATGCCATCCATTCCTTCCATTTTCTCAAAACCCCACTGGTTTTTAATGAGCAGTGCAACTCCTCCTCCCCCTCTCCTCCCTCTGTCTTTCCTGAAGATTTGATATCCGGATGGAAAGATTGAATCTGTTATTATTCTGGTGAGTTTTGTTTCTGTGAGTGCTATTATGTCTGGGGATGTCTCTTTGATTCTTTTGTGCCACTCCTCATACTTGTTTGTTATTCCATCTGCATTTGTATACCACACCTTCAACTTCTTTTCTAAGACTGTGGTCTGGGAAGTATATTGGGGTTGGGGAAGTGGGAGACCTGGTAAGGAACTATGGGTTGTTGCTGTGGGGGTGAAGTTTGTAATGTAGTGGGTGGGGGCATTGGATGTGGCATGGGTGTTTTGATTTAGAGTGTTTGGTTGCACTGGGGTTGACCTGGTTGGGAGGCTTCTATAGAAAGTTGTGAGGGAGGCTGTATTAGATCTTCTTCCTGGGTCTGGGATCTCCTGTCTGTCTTCTCCATCCCCTCTCTTTCCTCCTTTCGCCTTTGTACCATCTCTCTCAGTTTCTTCCTTTCTTCTTGTGTTCTGTCGCGGTCAAGATACACCCTCCTGTATGCCGTCATGTCCCTTAATCGTGCTTTCTCCTGCAGGATCCTGGTCCGAGTCGCTTCTGCCTTGAAGGTCACTCTCACTGGCCGGGTTCTTTTTTTTACAAACCCCCCTATTCTCCGAAAATTTTCCAGCTGGGTCATATCGTCTTCTCCTATTGCTTTCATGATGCTTTCAATTGCTTTTTTTCCCCTTGTTTTCTTGCTTCATATGTTTCCCCTTCGACTTCCTGGAGCCCATACACAAAGACTGACCTCACCCTTTCATTCTCCCACTGCATATCCCTGTGTATCCCCTCATTTAATTTGGTTTCCTCCACTGCAGCTTTCCTTTCATCAGTTTCACTGGCTAATGTACTTGGGCTCAGTGGCCTGTCATTTTCCCTTCTCGGCTTTCCTTGGGCTCTGTTGTTGTCTGTTAGGGCCTCCACATAAAGCTTAGCTCTTTCATTTGCTACAGTCTCCTCTGATAGAGCATCTCCATGCAGTTGTGCCCCTTCTTTCCCTACAGTCCCCTTATTTGTGGCTGAGGTAGCAGTCTCTGTTGTCAATCCCAAAATGTTCTTTAGTTCTTTAGGCTGTTTCAGATTTTTCAATTCCTCTTCTAAACTCTGTATCCTAGCTTCTGCTGCTTTGACATGCACCTCCCACTTCCTGCTTTCCATATCTATCCTCTCTTCCATTCTCATGCTAAGTTTCTTTTCCCATTCATGATCCCTTTTTATGAGCTCTGCTGCCCAATCTTCCTTTGCATTTTCCTCCTCCTGTCCCTTGGTTTTTCTTGTTGCTCTCTGGCAACCCATTTTTGTTTTATCCTGATTGCCTCAGAGTGGGAAACCTATGTAGTTCTGTATGTTAGGTTAGTAGTGTGTGTGTCAGAGTGTGGGGGGGGGAAGTAGTGGAGGAACTGTGGCTATGTGGGAGCTGAGTGGGGAGGGGTGGGGAGGGTTTGGGGTGAACGGGGGAGGGGAGGGTGATCGAGGGAGGGGAGGGATCAGGGGAAGTAGTGAGATGTCGGTGGTGAGGGGGGAGTGTATGTGTGTCTGGATATGTACTCACCTATTTGTACTCACCTATTTGTGGTTGCAGGGGTCGAGTCCTAGCTTCTGGCCCCGCCTCTTCACCGGTTGCTACTAGACCCTCTCTCTCCCCGCTCCATGAGCTTTATCAAACCTCGTCTTAAAACTGTGTATGGTTCCTGCCTCCACTACGTCATTTTCTAGGCTATTCCACTGCCTTACAACTCTATGACTGAAGAAATACTTCCTACTATCTCTCTGACTCATTTGTGTCTTCAACTTCCAATTGTGGCCTCTTGTTTCTGTGTCCCCTCCCTGGAACATCCTGTCCTTGTCCACCTTGTCTATTGTGTGTGTGTGTGTGTGTGTGTGTGTGTGTGTGTGTGTGTGTGTGTGTGTGTGTGTGTGTGTGTGTGTGTGTGTGTGTGTGTGTGTGTGTGTGTGTGTGTGTGTGTGTGTGTGTGTGTGTGTGTGTGTGTGTGTGTGTGTGTGTATGTGTGTGTGACGACAGTCACTACAGTGTTTCTATAACGATCACAGAGTTTGTGGTATATATCATCGTGGAATATAACTCATATTAAAGAAACCACCTGGACTGGTTAGGTGTATACCAGCTTCGACAGATTATCACCGTATATATATATATGTCGTGCCGAATATGTAAAACTGGTATATAAAATGTTTTATTTTTGAACAAAACATAACTTACAAACCTCACCTAACCTAACTTAAACTAGCGTAATTTTTTTTTTAGCTAAGTTCTGTTTTGTATAGCATAGGTCAGTTTAATTTTATTTAATCTTTCTTAATATATATATATATATATATATATATATATATATATATATATATATATATATATATATATATATATATATATATATATATATATATATATATATCGTTTTGTTCAGATTTCCGGTGATTTATAGCAAAAAAAAAATTTCATTCTGCTTATTTGGCAACACACACACACACACACACACACACACACACACACACACACACCTACACATACATACATATGCACACACATTCACACACACACACACAAACACAAACACACACAAAATAATGGTTCTTCCAAAGAGCAGAATGGAGACCCAGGGAACTGGTGGATGAACCTGGGAAGGAAAACTGGGAGGCAGAGCTCACCAAAAGGGACGAAGAGTGAGGATGGACCCTAGAAGAGCTCAGCAGGAAAATGGAGAAGAGGATAGCTGCAGAGAGCAGGAAATGGGAGCTGCAAGCCATAACAGCAGAAGCTAAGATACAGAGCTTAGAAGAGGAACTAAAAACTTTAAAACAGTTTAAGGAACTGAAGGGCAGCACAACCATGACATCAGGAACTCCTATGTCAGTCACAGGTGAGGGGATTGAAGGGAACAATGGAGCCATACTGCATGCAGCAGCCCTATCAGTCCTACATGGAGCCTGGGAAAAGATGAGCATATCAAGAACAAATGTGGGGACTAAAGACAATGAAGGAGCTAAGCAATATGCAGAGGCTCTAACAGACAACTGCAGTGCCCAAGAAAAGCTGAGCATGAGAAAAGACAGACCACTGAGCATAGGGACATCAGCTAGTAAAGAGACTGAAGGAACACTTCACTGGAAGGAACTAAATTGTCTAAGAGGATGCAAAGAAAAATACAGTGGGAGAACAAAAGGGAGAGGTCAGTTTTTGTTTACAGGCTCTAGGAGTTGAAGGGGAAACTTATGAAGCAAGACAACACGAGGAGGAAAAATCGACTGAAAGTATGATGAAAGCTGACAAATTTTCGGAGAACTGGGTGGTTTGCAAGAGGAAAAAAATGGCCAGTTGAAGTTATTTTCAAGGTAGAATCAGCTCAAAACAGGATTCTGCAGGAGAAAGAACGACTAAGGGACTAACCTGAGTACTGAAGAGTGTACCTTGACTGAGACAGAACACAAGAAGAAAGGCAGATACTGAAAGGGTACAAAGATGCAAGGAGGAATGAGAGGTATGATGGAGATGAGCAGGAGAACCCAGGCCCAGGTGGAAGAGCAAACTCAACCTCCTCCAGAACCACCCACAGAAGGGCTCCAACCATGGCAACCCCAATGCAACCAATCTGAACCAAATCCCACACACTGTACCCTCTGCCCCCACCCACCTCATCACAAGCCCCACTCTCACAGCAACCCCCCATAGGTTCCCACCAGGGCTCCCACCCCACCATTCTCCACAGACCACAATTTTAGAAAAGAAGTTAAAGGTTTGGTATACAAACACAGATGGAATAACAAATAAATGTGAGGAGTGGCATGAAAGAATCAAGGAGACATCCCCAGACATCATAGCAGTCACAGAAACGGAACTCACTGGGACGATAACAGATGCAATCTTCCCACCCAGATATCAGATCCTGGGGAAAGATAGGAACAGACAGGAAGGAGGAATTGCACTGCTCATTAAAAGCCAATGGGGATTTGAAGAAACTGAATGGACGAAATTGGCAAAAGGGATTACATAGGTACAATTCAGTCTGGAGGACATAAGGTAATCATTGCAGAGATGTATAATCCACCACATAACTGCAGGAGGCCAAGAGAAGAATATGAAGAAAGCAACAGAGCAAGGGTGGACACACTAGCTGAGGTGGCCAGAAGAGCTCACAAGAGTAGAGCAAAGTTACTAGTTATGGGCAATTTCAACCACAAGGAGATTGATTGGGAAAACCTAAAGGCAAATGGGAGTCCTGAAACATGGAGAGCCAAGATGAATAATGTGATATTGGAAAACCTTATGCATCAACATGTTAGGAACACTACCAGAGAGAGGTGATGATGAACCAGCAAGACTAGACCTCGTGTTCACTCTGAGTAGCTTGGACATTGAGGATATCACATATGAAAGGCCCCTTGGAGCTAGTGATCATGTGGTTTTGAGCTTTGAATACATAGTAGAGTTACAAGTGGAGAGGGTAACAGAAGTAGGATGGGAAAAGCCAAATTGTATTAGGAGGGACTACACAGTTATAAGGAACTTTCCGCAGGAGGTTCAGTGGGAAAGAGAAATGGTAGGAAAGTCAGTAAACGAAATGATGAGCTACGTAACAACAAAATGCAAGGAGCAGAGGAAAGGTTTGTTCCCAAGGGCAACAGAAATAATTGGAAGACTAGAACGAGCCCTTGGTTTACCCGAAGACGTAGGGAGGCAAAAACTAAGTGCACTAGAGAATGCAAAAAGTACAAAAGACAAAGGACCCAGGAAAATAAAGAGATTAGTCGAAGAGCCAGAAACGAGTATGCACAGATAAGGAGGGAGGCCCAACTACAGTACGAAAACAACATAGCATCGAAAGTCAAGTCCGACCTGAAGCTGTTGTATATCCACATCAGGAGGAAGACAACAGTCAAGGACCAGGTAATCAGGATGAGGATATCAGGTGGGGAGCTCACAAGAAATAACCAAGAAGTATGTGAGGAGCTCAACACGAGATTTAAGGAAGTATTTACAGTGGAGACAGAAAGGGCTCTGCGAAGACAGAACAGAGGGGGGACACCAACAAGGGATATACCAACAAGTGTCGGATGAAATACACACAACCAAGGAGGTGAAGAAGCTGCCTAGTGACCTTGATACCTCAAAGGCAGTGGGAGCGGACATCTCTCCGTGTGTCCTTAGATAGGGAGCTGAGACTCTGTGTGTGCCACTAACCACAATTTTCAACACATCCATGGAAGCTGGGCAACTACCTGAGGTATGGAAGACGGCAAAAGTAGTATCCATTTTTAAGAAAAGAGACAGAAACGAGGCACTTAACTACAGACCAGTGTCACTGACGAGTATAGTATGCAAAGTTATGGAGAAGATTATCAGGAGGAAAGTGGTGGAGCACCTAGAACAGAACCAACTTATAAAAGTCAACCAGCACGGATTCATGGAAGGTAAATCCTGTATGACAAACCTACTGAAGTTTTATGACTAGGTAACGGAAGTAAGACACTAGAGAGCGGGGTGGGTAGATTGCATTTTCTTGGACTGCAAGGTTTTCGACACAGTTCTTCTCAAGAGACTGGTAAAAAATCTAGAGGATCAGTTATGTATAACAGGAAGGGCACTGCAGTGGATCAGAGAATACCTGACAGGGGGATGGGGGTAACAACGAATCATGGTACGTGATGAGGTATAGTGAGCGCCTGTGGCGAGCAGGGTTCCACAAGGGTTAGTCCTAGGACCAGTGCTATTTTTGGAATATGTGAATGACATGATGGAAGGGTTAGACTCGGAAGTGTCTCTGTTCGCAGATGATGTTAAGTTAATGAGGAGAATTAAATCAGATAAGGATCAGGCAGTACTAAAAAGAGACCTGGACAGCTTGGACGCGTGGTCCAGCAACCGGCTCCTCGAATTTAACCCCGTCAAATGCAAAGTCATGAAGATCGGGGAAGCGCAAAGAAAATCGCAGACAGAGTTTAGGCTAGGTGGCCAAAGACTGCAAACCTCATTCAAGAAGAAAGATCTTGGGGTGAGTATAATACCGAGCACATCTGAAGTGCACATCAACCAGATAACTGCTGCAGCATATGGGCGCCTGGCAAACCTGAGAACAGTGTTCCGATACCTCAGTAAGGAATCGTTCAAGACTGTACACCGTGTACGTCAGGCCCATACTGGAGTACGCAGCACCAGTTTGGAACCCACACCTGATCAAAAAAGTCAAGAAATTAGAGAAAGTGCAAAGGTTTGCAACAAGGTTAGTTCCAGAGCTAAAGGGAATGTCCTACGAAGAAAGATTAAGGGAAATCGGCCTGACGACATTGGAGGACAGGAGGGGTAGGGAAGACATGATAACGATATACAAAATACTGAGAGGAATAGATAAGGTGGACAGAGACAGGATGTTCCAGAGATTGGACACAAAAACAAGGGGTCACAATTGGAAGTTGAAGATTCAGATGAGTCAAAGAGATGTTAGGAAGTATTTCTTTAGTAATGGAGTTGTCGGGAAGTGGAATAGTCTGGCAAGTGATGTAGTGTAGGTAGGAACGATACATAGTTTTAAGACGAGGTATGATAAAGCTCATGGAACAGGGAGAGGATCTAGTAGCGATCAGTGAAGAGGTAGGGCCAGGAGCTATGTCTTGACCCCTGCAACCACAAATAGGTGAGTACACATTCACACAAACATACTCATACACACATATACACAAACATACATACATGCATGCACGCACGCACACACACACACACACACAACCTACCATTTTATGGGTGGTTGTATGGTGATTCACTAGCGAGTGTTGGCAGGTTATCTCTGAGAGTGGAGAGTGTCAGACCTGCTGCTTCACCCTGTCCAATTATCTGGTCCTTCCCGTCTTATATTGCACGACAATTATATAACAAATTATGAGCGCAGCCACTCCTCTCGCTCCTATTATATTTTGTGCATATTTCACCTCTGTTTGTTCTTTCACGCACACTAGACAGTTTTGTAGATGAATGGTTCAGAGAACCGACATGTTCATAAATTAGACACATGTGCAACTCTTGGGTATCTTTATTGAGTAAACGTTTCGCCACACAGTGGCTTCATCAGTCCATACGTAGGAGAAACTTGAAGAACAGGAGGAGAAAGAGGTAATCAGTCCCTCAACCTTGAGTCGATGTGTTCAGTCCATCAATCTTGAATAGAATACGGCATATGAGCGGAGAAGCAGCTTATAAACCGTATGGCAGGAGAGGTGCAGCAGTCATAGGTGGTGTCAAATTTGTTCAATGTGGAAGTAGGTCGTGCCCAAGAATTAGGCAAGCGAAGAATGGACTGATGAAGCCACTGTGTGGCGAAACGTTTCCTCAATAAAGATACCCAAGAGTTGCACATGTGTCTAATTTATCCACACTAGACAGTGTTCACGACATTCATTATAAGCTGACAGGTGTATATATATCACTATATTTTAACGGAGAGTTAATTTTAATGTTCATTTTGAGGATTAAATTAGTTTTGATTGGTGGTTGAACAGGTTACTTACAGATTTGATCGCCCTTGTGTAGCTGATTGGCTTTTAACACAATCAAGCTGAAAACAAAACCAACCAATCAAGCTGCAAACCAAGCAATCAGTCAAGCTGCGAACCAGAGCAACCAATCAAGCTACAAATCAAAGCAACATCAATCAATTTGCGAACCAAAGCAAGCAATCAAGCTGCAAACTAAGCTTAAGCTGCGAACCAAGCAACCAATAAGAAAGGTTTTCTGCTGCTTGGATCACTATGGAATCTTTTAATCGGGTCCATCAAGTGTTTACCAGATTTTTTTCTTTTCTTTCTCCCAATTTTCGTTTTTATTTCACTGATAACACAAGAAGGCCTCATTCGATCGGTTTTCAAAATTTTCACTGCTGCTATGTGGTAACGAGGGCAATAATTCATGTAGTTCTTGGCATGCGCAGGCGCCCCGTGACCACACGTTCATCAGTATGAGTTGTGTACCTCCAATGATAAGCTGGGGTGCTGTGGGCACAACAAGGGAGCACTGTGTCAACATCCAGGGCCCCAGACTATTCATCATCTTAGCAGAAGATATCAATAACACGGCTGGGACAAGTGTAGAAGTTTTTAAGAGGAAAGTGGACAAGTATCTTCACCAGATGCCAGATCAACCAGCCTATTTTGAGATGTGGAGCAGTGGGCCACCAGCATCAACAGCCTGATTGACCAGGCAAGCACCAAATGAGCCTGGCCCATGCCCGGGCTCCGGGAGAGTGAAGTTGAAATATATAGGTACACATATGCTAATTTCACGAGTAAAATAATTTGAAAATTTTTTCTCAAATTAAATCCCTGTAAAAATATTTAAGTTAGGTCTTGTAAGAGGCTGTGATAATGAGAGATGAATCTTACAGACACAATAATGTCTATAAAGTCTGTGTGTGGGCAAATATGTCATTATCCAGAATTAAACAAACTGAAATCGATAAAATTCGTGAGATAAATGGAGAATACTCTTCTGATCGGCTTCAACTTTTCAGCCATGCTGTGTTATCAAAAAAAAAAAAATATTATTTTTAGGCAGCATAATTTCCCACCTTTATTCAATAAAGAGTAATATTGATTTCCATTCAATAACTAAAGGATGTCTCTAGTGATCGGCTTCACAATATTAACGATGATGTGCTTGGTAAGTAGGATAACAAACATTAACTTTAAACTGTTGATTTAGATTTGTTGTTCGTAGATTTTGCCGCCAAAGTGGCTAATTTGTTGTGCAGCCCAGAACCATAATGTGGACGGTGGCAAGAACATGTGGACGGTGGCAAGAACATGTGGACGGTGGCAAGAACATGTGGACGGTGGCAAGAACATGTGGATGTACACAGGTCTAGCAATTAGGTTTCAAAAGTGTTAATAATATATCAGGATTGATGTCTACACTTGTCTTATTACTACACTTGTCTTATGTCTACACTTGTCTTATTACTACACTTGTCTTATCTCCTGCATGTAAATTTAGGCAATTTGTTTAATGTCTGGTATTTTCTTTTCATTACAAAACAGCTTGATATATCACATAGGTTATTATACTGTCTCTATATTCCTCAATAAGTGGTCAATTTGGTACATGGTGTTAAAACACGTGACCATAACACTGACCACATACTTTGTATTGAGTTTGATAATCATCTGTGAATCTGACAAAGCGCCAGAAGAACTTGTAAAACACACACACACACACACACACATGGTACGTGGCGAGGTGTCAGAGTGGGCACCTGTGACCAGCGGGGTCCCGCAGGGGTCAGTCCTAGGACCAGTGCTGTTTCTGGTATTTGTGAACGACATGACGGAAGGAATAGACTCTGAGGTGTCCCTGTTTGCAGATGACGTGAAGTTGATGAGAAGAATTCACTCGATCGAAGACCAGGCAGAACTACAAAGGGATCTGGACAGGCTGCAGACCTGGTCCAGCAATTGGCTCCTGGAATTCAATCCCACCAAGTGCAAAGTCATGAAGATTGGGGAAGGGCAAAGAAGACCGCAGACGGAGTACAGTCTAGGGGGCCAGAGACTACAAACCTCACTCAAGGAAAAAGATCTTGGGGTGAGTATAACACCAGGCACATCTGAAGCGCACATCAACCAAATAACTGCTGCAGCATATGGGCGCCTAGCAAACCTCAGAACAGCATTCCGACATCTTAATAAGGAATCATTCAGGACCCTGTACACCGTGTACGTTAGGCCCATATTGGAGTATGCGGCACCAGTTTGGAACCCACACCTAGCCAAGCACGTGAAGAAACAAGAGAAAGTGCAAAGGTTTGCAACAAGACTAGTCCCAGAGCTAAGAGGTATGTCCTACGAGGAGAGGTTAAGGGAAATCAACCTGACGACACTGGAGGACAGGAGAGATAGGGGGGACATGATAGCGACATACAAAATACTGAGAGGAATTGACAAGGTGGACAAAGACAGGATGTTCCAGAGATTGGACACAGTAACAAGGGGACACAGTTGGAAGCTGAAGACACAGATGAATCACAGGGATGTTAGGAAGTATTTCTTCAGCCACAGAGTAGTCAGTAAGTGGAATAGTTTGGGAAGCGATGTAGTGGAGGCAGGATCCATACATAGCTTTAAGCAGAGGTATGATAAAGCTCACGGCTCAGGGAGAGTGACCTAGTAGCGATCAGTGAAGAGGCGGGGCCAGGAGCTCGGACTCGACCCCCGCAACCTCAACTAGGTGAGTACAACTAGGTGAGTACACACACAGAATAGCAATTTCCGCGCGCGCTCGACCAAAAATCGAAAAATTATGGAAATTGAGTTATATATACCGAGAAATAGCTTAACTCTTTGGCAACACAATGGTACCAGAATGAATGTTCTACGACGTTTCTACAAGAAATTACAGTCATTTATATGAGGTAAGGTGACGGTGATATTGGTAGCGAGTCTGCTCACAGCCCATATATATTTTGGAAATTTTTCCTTGTTTTTTATCGCTTTTTCTTGGTCTGGTGGCTAAAGCTCCCGCTTCACACACGGAGGGCCCGGGTTCGATTCCCGGCGGGTGGAAACATTTGACACGTTTCCTTACACCTGTTGTCCTGTTCACCTAGCAGCAAATAGGTACCTGGGTGTTAGTCGACTGGTGTGGGTCACATCCTGGGGGACAAGATTAAGTAAGTAAGTAAGTAAGTAAGTAAGTTTATTCAGGTATACACAAATACAGTTACATAGAATTATCATACATAGCAGCATATGTGTAGAGAACCTGGGATAACCCAAAAAAGTCAGACAGAGTGACTTATTTCCATTGGGGTCCTTTTACCTTATTATTATAGTATAAA
This sequence comes from Cherax quadricarinatus, assembly GCF_038502225.1. NCBI lineage: Eukaryota > Metazoa > Arthropoda > Malacostraca > Decapoda > Parastacidae > Cherax > Cherax quadricarinatus. The sequence goes on along the minus strand of NC_091304.1, from coordinate 38,754,410 downwards.
GGTTATAATATTTTCTTATTGTTCTACAATGAAGATAACATCTTATTATCATACTAAAAAGACTATCTGCGACACCAAGGTCATTAAGACTATCTACAATACGAGGGTCATTACAAGGAATAAGGTAAAATTTACACGTATGTTAGCTAAAAAATAGAAAATCATTCCCCTCCCTTTCTGTAGCTACATTCATCAGACACCTTTTGGCACTCTTCTTGAACTGGTTCACGCTATGACTGGCTTTGACATGTGCGGGTAGTCTGTTCCATTCCTTTATTGCTGTACAATAAAAGGTGTTTGAAGCCTGGCCACTGACTGTGGGTACTACAAAGTTGTGCTCTCTCCCCCTAGTTCTATGGTTGCTTTGGTTCCCAGCCTTGACAAAATTGACAGCAAGATATTCTGGACATTGCTTGTGAGCAATTTTATAAACATGATTTAGCTTCAGTTGTTTTACTCTGTCTTCAACATTCAGCATATCCAACTGCTGTAATTCATCCTGGCCTACATGTTCTCTTGGTCCCAGCCCCAGGATGAATCTTACGATTTTGTTCTGGGTGATTTGCAGTCTATCTTTCAGTTTTTTTGTCAAGGCAGAGTACCAAGAAGAGCAAGCGTAATCCATATGGCATTGTATAAGGGCTAGACATAGAGTCCTGCGAGCCTCAGTAGGTAGACACTGTGCTTGTCTATACAGGAACTTCAGTCTGGCATTTGCTTTCTTTACTACACTGTTCCCTATCAATTCTCCTGACATGCATGGGTCAAAGGGGATTCCCAAATATTTTACTGATGAAACCAAAGTGATGGGCTCCCCATTACATTGAACATTAAAATTATTTACCCTTCTCAGTTTATGTTTCGTGCCAAAGAGAATGGCTTCAGTTTTCCCTAGGTGTAATGATAGTTTGTTGTCTACTAACCATTTGCTGCAGGACTCCAGTTCCAGTGTTAAAACATTAGCAATATCTTGTGGGTCTTTACCTGACACTAACAGAGCACTGTCATCTGCATACAGTAGGAGTTTGCACTTGACACTGATAGGCATATCATTGACATAACATAAGAATAATAAGGGACCCAGAATACTACCTTGGGGAACTCCACATGTTATCGGCAGGGGTTCTGATTCTGTTTTGTTGATTTTGACTATTTGTCTCCTGTTGCTAAGGTAGGACTTAAACCAGTCTACAGAACCTATACCGATAGTTTGAAGTTTATTACATAATATATTGTGGTTGACAGTATCGAAGGCCTTTTGCAGGTCTAAGGTTACCATGCCTATGAGGTTCCCCTTTGACATTTCAGTTCTCAGGTAATCCATCAGATTAATAAGGGAGGTGTCGGTTGAGTAGGATCTTCTAAAGCCCGATTGATAGCTATGGAGAATGTTGTTGGCATTAAGGTACTTAACTACTTGAGAATACACCGCCCTCTCTAGAATTTTAGATATTATACTGAGTATACTAACAGGCCTATAGTTGCTTACATCAGACCTACTATTTTTCTTGAAGATAGGAGTAACTCTGGCCTCCTTGAACCCCTCCGGTACTGTATTAGTGGTGATTGATAGATTTATTATGCGAGCAATAGGGATTGACAGTTCAGAAGCACCATCTTTTAGGAACTTAGACGGGATGTTATCAGGGCCTGTGCTCTTAGTTGGGTTTAACCTGCTTAGTTCTTTTTGAATAAAGTCATGAGATACACTTACTAGTTGACAACTGTTTGGGGTTACCCCTTTATTGGTATAGTATGTTTGAAACTTATCAGACTCTGTGTTAAAGGTATTTGATGCAGCTGGTAGTTTACTTACTAGTGTTGATGCAACAGATGTGTAGTATGAATTAAAGCAATTTGCCACCTTAGATGTTTCGTGGCATACCTCATTATCGATAGTGAGTACTATGTTAGACCTATCTACTGGCTTATGGCTATACCCCAACTGTTTTAGTTGTTGCCAGAGCTTTCTGGGGTTATGCTTATACTCTTCAATTTTTGAGCAGTAGTGCTTTGCCTTTGCTCCTTTTATAAGTCTCTGTACTCTGTTCCTCACCCTTTGGAATTCATTTAGTGCTGCAATATCCTGTCTGTTTGCTTTAAATCTTTTTAGCAGCTGGTCTCTGAATTTCATATTATCTAATATCTCAGTATTCATCCAGGGTTCAGTTCTTCGTTTAATCCTAACCTCTTTAACTGGTGCAATATTATCAAGGATGGTAGTGAACATTGTTTTGAATTTTTCCCAGGCATCGTTTACGTCCGTGCAACTTGTTATCTCTGTCCAGTCACAATTGTGTAGCCTATTTACCAGTGTTTCTTTACTGTAGTTTCTAGTTGACCTCATTTTTATTGTCCTGTGTAGGCCTATCCTATCCCTAGTTATTTTCCTGGTGCAGTAAATGATGAAATGATCACTAAGACCTGTGGTAATGACGCCTGACTGACTAATGTTCTCAGAGCGGTTACAAAGTATGTGGTCAATTAGGGTGGCTGAGAACTGTGTGATCCGGGTTGGAGTATTAATAAGTTGAGTGTAACTATTTAATCCTAGAATTTGCTTATACCTTTTGCATAGCCCGTTATTTTGCTGCTGAAAACAGATATTGAAGTCGCCCAGTATTATTGTCTCGCAATTGTTTTCAACTCCGGACAAGACTCTGGAAAAGTCTTCTAAGAACTGGTCCTGGGTAGGAGGGCGGTAACTAGTTCCTACTAAGATGGGTTTGGTCTTAGGAAGCAGCACTTCAAACCATAGAATCTCCAGTTTATTGTTATTTAAATCAGGTCCTCGATGACGCACTGACTTTCTTGGGTTATCCTGGGTGGCTAACCCTCCGGGGTTAAAAATCCGAACGAAATCTTATCTTATCTTCAATATAATAACTGACTACTTGGCATCATAAAACTGAAGGCGGAGCTTATCCCTAGATTTAGCAACAGTCATTAATCATATCATGACGCGCGGAAGGGTTGCCGCGCCAGGAGAAATCACTTCATTATTACGCTTATATCAGCTTATATATCAACTCTACAGCTTATTTATCTATCAGAATTGATCTAATATGATATAATAAACACTCTAAATAACATACAAACATGTTATATACTCTAGACTGAAAAAAATAGGCCATAATATGGCGAGAAATTATCGGGAATATTTCGATAAATATTGAGTTACTCCTCTCCGTGTCGTATTCTTTGGTCTCTGAGTGAGAGAAAACGGTGTTTTGAAGAGGGTAACTGCACTAGAACATCAGTTTACTAAGAAATACACCCAAACAAACGCGATTTTCGCAATTTTTTTTTTTTTTTTAAAAGGTGGGTCGGCCGGCGTTCCCGGCCGATATCTCGGAAGTAACTTATTCACCTAAGGTACCTGTTTCTGCCTTTATTACTTAATTAAATGGAATAATATTCACATAAATTGTAGAATAATGATTTCTCTGATTTTGTACAACCTTTTTTTGGAAATATTCCAAATACTTTCGGAGTTATGTGGGAGTAAAGGGCAGATTTTTTTTGCAACATTCCAGGAACTAACAAACTTTATTTTTTTGTGAAATAAAGATAAGTTATTTAGAGAAAAGGCGTTGAGTAAACTTCGTATAAGCATTGCTTTCTCGGCACCAAGTGTCCAAACAACCTTACGATGTCCCATATAGGAATAAATAGCCACCCAAGGGCATTTTTCAGCAAATCAGTCTTTATCAGTCTTTTCTCAGTTGTCGTTTGAGGTATATTTTTGATAAATATTTTCAAGAATGAGTGAAAACACTTTGTCTTGTGTACCAAAACTGGAGGAAATCGGACGGTAAACAAAAAAACAACGAGGAATGATAAAGCTCATGGAACAGAGAGAGGACCTAGTAGCGATCAGTGAAGAGGTAAGGCCAGCAGCTATATATCGACCCCTGCAACCACAAATAGGTGAGTACACACACACACACACACACACACACACACACACACACACACACACACACACATAAATAGCAGACCAAGTGTCTACCGACACTTGGTAACTCTCAAACAAACAAGATTCTTCTCCCTTCATACTTAAGAACTCACCATTTACACCGAAGACGCTCATAATTATCTTGTTTGTGGCTCTAAACAAGCCTACAAACAAACAACTCTCTCTCGCCTTCTGAGCTGCGCTAATGACCCCGCCGGGTTTATCTTCCCTTCATGTGTTATCAGGTAATCACTTCCGGTAAACCTCTCCCCTCTCTATCTGTCTGTCTCAGCTATTTTAAAATAATATTTAAACAAACTGATTACTTCTTAGATCTCATCATTACCTGGAGTGGCTTCCGGAGGTCACCGCCCCCGCGGCCCGGCCTCAGACCAGACCTTCTGGTTGCTTGTCTGAACAATCAAACTTTTAGTGCCTGCCTCCTGCAGTCCAAGGTATGCGCAACAACCCGGCTGATCAGGAACTGTATTGAGGAACCTATCGAGTTACCTCTTCAAGACAGCTAAGGGGTGTGTTGTCAGTTCCCTTTATCCATGATGGGAGGGTGCTAAAGAGTCGTGGTCCCTTAACACTTACTGAGTTTACTCTCGATTTGCTCATAGGTTCCCTGCATTTCATTGCAGATATCCTGCGCAGTCTGGTAAGCTGTGTGTGTTTATAAGCAGTAATTTTAGTGTGCGGGTTTGGGACTAATCCCTCCAGTATCTTCCAGGCGTAGATTATAATGTATCTTTCTACACATGGAGTATACTGGAGGGATATAGTCTCAAACCTGCACACCTTAACTGATAGACGGTGCAGTGAGAAACAAGGAAGTGGTGAGTACACTGAGAGAGAACTCAATAAGGACCTACTTTGTATAGGCCAGTAGGCCTGCTGCAGTGTTCCTCTTTTCTTATGTACCCTGCACCATCAATACCTTCAAATTCAACTGTCTGTCAGGATAATTTCTTGGGTTATCAACTTTCCGAGTAAATTCTTTCCATTATGTATATTCCGTTTTATATATAAACATATGACTGTCTCTCACGCAAATGATATTTGGGGATTCCCACCTCTTTTATACTGTTTTCTTTCACAATAACAGATACGTTATTCCAAAGTTTGTAAAAGTAATTTGATGTTAATAAATCATTTTTGTAAGATAAAATATTAACAAAGTTTTACGATAAACAAAATATCACCATAAAAAGAAACATAATATTGACTCATATAATATCGGTAATGGTAAAATTGGTTTTAAGGTCAGTAAGGTGTTTGTAAAAATATTTTTTTATGCTTTAGAGAGCGAAGAATTTAGAAGTAATCAAAGTAGTGGCAGGAATATGCTCGGGAAAGTGACTGTTTTAGCCTGAGAAGAATTTCTGGGTAAACAGAGTAACGTACACAAAAAGATTGTTTTCTGTTTTTTTGGTGATGAAGACAATGTTAACTAGAAATCTATATCCTTTAGTTTAAACATTTTTAAACAAACGATCCCATACTATTTCATGAGTCACTTTTAAAACAAGTTCCATCGTAATTATTATTATTATAATCAAGGGGGAAGCTCTAAACCCGGAGGATTATACAGCGCCTGGGGGGGGATGTGGAAGGCATTCAGGCTTATTAATTCGGGGAACTGGAGCACAGATCCAATTCCCTAAATCAAGAGCCCCTCACCAACATCAAATAACCTTCCCTGAGGGGGTTTCCATCGTAAACAAGACCAACTTAGAGGATCTTACCTATTAAGAGAATGTGATCAATGTGATCCAGGGTCAGTGTTTCTCATCCCCCCTCAGATAAAACTATGTTTTTCTTGGTATCTTAGGGTAAGACAAAATGTGTCTGATGCTATGCACTTTTAAGAAAATCGTTACAAACTTACGTATATTTGTATCTTGTTACATGGTGTCAGAGAACAGGTGCTGATAAAATCGGCACCTGCTAAGATATATAAATTCTAAGGAAGAATTTCATTATTATAAGATAAATCTAAAGACAAGAGAGCGTCACAGATGATTGTTACTATTGATTTTAAAATAAGGACGTGTACAACAGAAATGTGACACAGAACTGTTTACTTAGTAGTTACTGATGCCCAGGAATCATGCTAAATGATTATCAAAACTTCACAGACACTCACAGTTCTCAAGTAAGGATTGTGCAGAAAGTTCATCAGAAACCTTGTTGTAAGGCAGATTCTTTGATGTACTGGTTTCATATATTGAATCCAACAGGGAGTCAAGGGAAGCCAGGTCAGTCTTCAGAATAGGAGACCTAAAAACCCTTTGCATATACAGGCTATCTGAGCCTGGTATGAATTGCCTGTTGATGCTCCTAGACTCAAAAATCAGATATTGGCTGCAATTCCCGATCTTAGATCCCATACCGAATGCACGGATGTTCTACTTGCATATGACCAAGATATTGGGACAGTTTCACTTTTACCTAAAGTTCATCTCAAGAGGGTTTGTCGCACACATGATCAAACGCTCTGCCACTTGAACTAGATCAGGACTATGGAAAAGTAAATGGCTAGGTAAAGGATGATGGTGGGGCTGTTGGTCTGAGAACCTAAATGCTCTACATTGCTGGATTGTGGCAGGACCTGAAATATCAAGGACGAGAGAATCTGAAGATGTTAACACAAATTATTCAACAAAATACCATGAGCAAACCACATCAGTTTAAACATTGTTTTGCCAAGGAAGAGAGAGCTTTTGTTGTCTCTGAAGAAATTGAAAACTCTTTCAAAGAAAACAGTGGTGATCGGCTCACAATGGATACAAAGTTTATCATGGACTCTGATGTGCAGAAGACTATAGGAAAAGTGTACGAAGTGGGCCAGGAGCAATATGACTTTTTCGTCAAAGAAAGGTTTATGGGCAGAACAACGCCGTACAAAGAGCCAATCAAAAGAGTAAACCCCAGTTGCCCTTGAGACAGCAACGTCCTTAGAAACAGAAGTCCCAGGTGGAAACAGTATAGGAAGGCTGCACTCTGTTATCCAGGTTGTACATTGCATAGAAGTCCAGAGAAGGCAATCTTGAACAGTCATTTTGAGCATGATTATTTTTGAGCATGGCTACTGTTACCTTTCAAAGCTGGTGACAAAATCTGACACCAAGGCAGATTTATTTGCGGAGCCTGAGTCCTTGTCACAACCAGTAGAAGTAAGCCCACGAGTGATTACATCGATACTGGATGGTGCATTGACAGTTTCTATGCTGTCACCAGGAAACTACCAAACTTTTAATTATTACATGAAGGTGTTGTCTATGTCATATATGTAACATCAGCTAGAACATGTAGACAGAACTGACATAATGTGGGATATTTATAATCAAAATAGTCCAAAGGCAGTAACAAGAAAAAAAAAAGGAGAAAGGGGATTCGGAGAAGAGTTGAGCTTTCATCAAACTCCATCCAGTGCTTTCATTAAAGGTGCCAAATAATTGAGTTTCCTTCGTGTTAATGAGAATAAAACCCTAGCTCTTTCACTTGCTGGTAGAAGAGGTTACATTCACCAACTTTCAAGGCAAATAAATATACAACACCCAAGGTGTCTAAGTGCTTTCATCACCAAGGAGAGAGGACAACAGTCGAAGTGAGCCGTGTTCACATGAAGAAACGGACACACGCTTAGTACTGCATGTGTCAGATGCAATACATCACAACTACGAGATTATAGTAAGAACATCAGACGTAGATGTAGCAGTGCTAATTTTGGCCAAATTACACAGTACCAGCAAAAGAAGCTTGAAGTAGGGAGGCGCCGTAGATACATTCCAGCTCATACTGTTGCAGCTACTTTGGACCAATCAAAAGCTGCAGCATTAATAATTGCTAATTAGCATGAATCACTGGTAACTGTCATAAAACATTACTAATGTTGTACCACTGTGTTATAAAATTATTCTTTGCGAGAAAATAAAAAAAGAAAGAATGGAGTAGCTGAGCCGTAGTTTCAGATGTGACTGATGTCTTCCAGCTTCTGGCGGATGCTCCACCTAGTATCCATAGCAGTGTTTTTGACCAGCTTGAGAAATAAGTTGTTCTCATGTATGACAAAACACGTGGACTGTCCAAAGTTTATAAAACAGTGTCTTTGCCAGACGATCTGGCGCTTTGGTTAATATCCCTCAAACACAAACAGATCTCAACAACATGCCTATCAAGGTGGGGATGTCCGGGTTCAAGTTCTGCAAAAAAATAAGAGAACCAATGCTACCAAGTCTAGGTGACTGGGGATGGTAGGACTGTGACAAATCATGGAAATCAAAGGTTAGGTTAGGTAAGGTTCGTCAGGAAACAGGACAAGTGTTTCCTGACGCGGGTCTTAGTCAGATGATGACACGCCTTTGGAGCTTTTGATCATCTGACCGAGGCCTTCCGCTAGCTTACCGGTCCACCCCTTTAAAAATTATAGTCATTTATAACCATTGTTATTAATTGGAAATCAAGGCAGACTACTGTTAACCAAGCAGAAGACGTATTCTGTGAGGGAGATAATTGGAATAAAATTATTGACGTAGGTGAAACATCCAGAGACATCCAAAAACGTATTTCAGAACACTAATGCGCCAGCAGAATGGACTTTAGGAACGCTTTTGCACAGAAACCTCCATAGCCATTTAATTAACTAAAGAGTCGCCAGGCTCATCACCAGGAGAGAAGACACTCGGAGATATAGGATCTTGGTATTATCTCTCATCTGTACATCCAACAATTTCATCTACAATATAGATGAGTCTTGTGCCAGGAAACCTCTTCATCGTTATCCTATATACCAACAGGCCTGTGATTGGAGGATCCTTCTCGAATCCAACCTCTTCTCAGTCATCAGCATTCCTTACCTTCACCTTCACCTCGCTATACATTATACTACACTTGTGCCTACTTTTCCAACGCTGTGAACTGATGCATTGTAACTGGCAAAAAGGCGTGAAGGGGACTGTGCTAGTGCAACAAGGCCATCTACCAGTGTACTGCTACAGTATTTGTTGACGTGACGACAACTCTACCAAGAGTGATATCAGTGTAAAGTTTTTCCTTGCCATGGCCTTGTGGCTGTATTGTTTGATTTTGTACATACAAAGAAAACCTCAGTATAGACCCACAAGTACATACAACTCTGTTTAATTGTTTCATAATTGTCATAGACAAATTTTGATTTGTGTCTGGTGTTAGGAATGAATGTATGTGCCTCAGTGTTTATCAATATTTCCTGATGTAAATATGAATATTCTTTATTGTAATTTCATTTCAAGTGGACCGAGATGTGATATTATATGAAGACAGTTTTTAATTGATGAGGTAATTCGCTAAACACCATAGCTACGACATTCAATCAGGTATTGTCCTGTTTTGTTTCTATAGTGTTCTTCGAATTTTATGTGTATTTAACTATCATTGGGTGTGTCTGGGTTGTATGCTGAAGATACATGCGTTCGAATAAATTGGCTGCCATTTTGAAAGAAAATGTGGGTGGCAGCCGCCAGGGGCGCTGCCGGCGGCGACACACATTTGTTAACATTCAATAAAGTTTATTTTAACTGTGTTTCAGGTTTCACGCTTTTAATGCAAAGTGCGTGATTATTTACTTAACTGTCCCACTACATGATGAATTATATTAGTTTAGAATAAAACGAAACATTGTTTGGAGAAAGTTGAAGTGGAGAGGAGGTGAGAGACGTATAGAGAGGTGGAAAAGGGAGGTATAAAGAGGTGGTGGAGATGAGGTAGAGGTATAGAGGTGGTTGAGAGGAGGTAGAGGTATAGAGGTGGTTGAGAGGAGGTAGAGGTATAGAGGTGGTTGAGAGGAGGTAGAGGTATAGAGGTGGTGGAGATGAGGTAGAGGTATAGAGGTGGTGGAGAGGAGGTAGAGGTATAGAGGTGGTTGAGAGGAGGTAGAGGTATAGAGGTGGTTGAGAGGAGGTAGAGGTATAGAGGTGGTGGAGATGAGGTAGAGGTATAGAGGTGGTTGAGAGGAGGTAGAGGTATAGAGGTGGTTGAGAGGAGGTAGAGGTATAGAGGTGGTTGAGAGGAGGTAGAGGTATAGAGGTGGTTGAGAGGAGGTAGAGGTATAGAGGTGGTGGAGATGAGGTAGAGGTATAGAGGTGGTGGAGAGGAGGTAGAGGTATAGAGGTGGTGGAGAGGAGGTAGAGGTATAGAGGTGGTTGAGAGGAGGTAGAGGTATAGAGGTGGTGGAGATGAGGTAGAGGTATAGAGGTGGTTGAGAGGAGGTAGAGGTATAGAGGTGGTTGAGAGGAGGTAGAGGTATAGAGGTGGTTGAGAGGAGGTAGAGGTATAGAGGTGGTGGAGATGAGGTAGAGGTATAGAGGTGGTTGAGAGGAGGTAGAGGTATAGAGGTGGTGGAGATGAGGTAGAGGTATAGAGGTGGTGGAGAGGAGGTAGAGGTATAGAGGTGGTTGAGAGGAGGTAGAGGTATAGAGGTGGTGGAGATGAGGTAGAGGTATAGAGGTGGTTGAGAGGAGGTAGAGGTATAGAGGTGGTGGAGATGAGGTAGAGGTATAGAGGTGGTGGAGAGGAGGTAGAGGTATAGAGGTGGTTGAGAGGAGGTAGAGGTATATAGAGGTGGTGGAGAGCTCTCTTCCGCTGCTCCCACTCACCTTTACAGAGGAATCTGATGGCATGTTGGTGATATCTGACACGTCACTAATGTTGTGGTCGCCAGGTCGTTACTAAATATTTAATGTTGATAAGCTTTTATATACTTTCTACTACTACTGTTTCAATATCTTTCCTTCGCTTGTCTGGTCCCTGGCACCGGTCTGCTGGATGAAATCTCATTCTAGTTAGTGTCGTTTCCTTCACGATTCTACCTGGAGTTCCTTTGCATTTCCGCAACACTGCAAGTTCCTGAAGATGTGCTTATGTATATATGTCGTGCCGAATAGGTAAAATTGGTCAGTTAGCAAGAACTCGTTTAAAATTAAGTCCTTTCTAAAAATTTTCTCTTTTATGTTTAAAGATATATTTTTTCATTTATGCTAATGTGAAAATTAATAATTTTGTACCAAAAGAACCTTAGAAAACTTATCTAACCTTATTATAACAAGCGCAATTAAATTTAGCCTAATCCAATTAAATATATTTTAGATAAATTTACAATAATTTAATAATACACAAACACAATGAAATAAATCTTTTCGTTAGGTTCAGAATGAATTTTGAGAAATTATTACACAAATTTTTGCTTGCCTTATTCGGCAAGAAGAGTGTTGCTGTTTAAGCCAAAATCGCTGGTTTTACCTATTCGGCACGACAATATAAATATTATCTCTACGTCCACATCAGGACTCGAACCTGCAAACTCTGCAGGTTCGAGTCCTGCATCAGAGTACTGCATCAGGTACTGTGTACTCTGATGCAGAGTTTACAGGTTCGATTCCTGCTATGGACGTAGAGATAATGTTTGTAAATAATTTCTCCTGTTTGCGAATTAAGCATATATATGTGTTTGTCAGTGTGTGTGTACTCACTCACCTATTTGTACTCACCTCTTTGTGGTTGCTGGGGTCGAGACATAACTCCTGGCCCCGCCTTTTCACTGATCGCTACTAGGTCCTCTATTCTCCTGCTCCATGAGCTTTATCATACCTCGTCTTAAAACTGCGTATGGATCATGCCTCCACCAAGTCACATGCCAGATTATTCCACTTCCTGACAACTCTATGACTAAACAAATACTTCCTAACATCTCTTTGACTCATCTGAGTCTTCAACTACCAATTATAACCCCCTTGTTTCTGTGTACCATCTCTGGAACATCTTCGCAGTATTTTATGTCATTATCATGTCTCCCCTAACCCTCCTGCCCTCCAGTGTCTAATTTCTTGACGTGTTTGACCAGATGTGGGTTACAAACTGCTGTTGCTGGTGTGTGTGTGTGTACTCACCTAGTTGAGGTTGCGGGGGTCGAGTCCGAGCTCCTGGCGTGTGTGTGTGTGTGTGTGTGTGTGTGTGTGTGTGTGTGTGTGTGTGTGTGCATGTTGCCACTTAAACCGAATCACCGAGTTTGACCTGCTCGGCAAGTGTGCACTTTGCTGAATTAGCAGAATGATTTTTTTTTCCACAAATCAGAGGAAATCAATCTAAACATAACGAACAAAATATGTATCATCGATTTGACACAGTATTTAATAAATTTAAACTACCCTATGCTCTATATAGCAGAATTTACCTAAAAAAATATGCTAGACTAAGTTAGGTTATGTGAGGTTTCTTAGTTTTTATCAAAAATAAAAATCTTTATATCAGTGACAATAAAAAAAATATCTTGCCGTCTGCCCAAGCTTGAAGGATAATTCCATTTCTATGTTTTTGATTGCCATAAGATCTGCATAGTTGGGGTGGCTTCCTTATTGCTGGGCATCCGGCTGTTGCAAGGTTCCACTTGAAGTTTCTAACCTCTTCATGCCTTGTAATCTTACAAATTTACAGCAAAGACCATGGTACCCGAATCGGTTTGCCGATTTACTGCCGCTGATATACATGTGTTCAGCTATTATGGGAGCAAAAAGGCGAAAGGCAACACCAGTGTACATGACGTGTGGTTCGAGGTAAGTGCTTAAGAAGGAGTTGGAGACAACCAACAGGTAATCCCTGGGTGAGCTGTTACTGCTTGGAGGCGGACTCCATCCTTCCCTGACACTCTGAAACAGTGTTGAGGCTATATTCTCTACTATTGGGCCATCGCAGTTGAAGTTGTTGGTGGGAGCAGGTCTGGTTTCAGAGCCCATTATATATATATATATATATATATATATATATATATATATATATATATATATATATATATATATATATATATATATATATATGTCATACTGAATAAGTAAAACTTGCGAGTTTGGCTTGAATAGCAATGTTCTTGCCGAATATGGGAAGCGAAAATTTGTGTATGCAATAATTTCGCAAAAATCATTCTGAGCCTAACGAAAAATATGTATTTCATTGTGTTTATTTATTATTAAATTATTGTAATCATATCTAAAATATACAGAGAAAGATCGCAGTCAGCAGGACTCGATATTGCTATTGAAAGATGGGCAAGATTCCCAGGCAACGCTATCCATTCATCCACAAAATTGTGGCTGAGTGGATAAGAGCACTGCCTGGGAATCTTGCCCGTCTCTCAGTAGCAGTATCGAGTCCTGCTGACTGCGATCTTTCTCTGTATATACCTGCTTGTTTCTGCATGGTGCATTGTTATCCAAGATGTATTTAGTTGAATTAGGCTAAATTAAATTGTGCTTGTCATAATAAGGTTAGGTAAGTTTTCTAAGGTTCTTTTGGCACAAAATTTTAAAGTTTTACATTAACTTGAATGAAAAAATGTATCTTTAAACGTACAAGAGAAAATTTTAGAATGGACTTAATTTTAGACGAGTTCTTGCTAATTGACCAATTTTACCTATTCGGCACAACAAATAAATAAATATATATATATATATATATATATATATATATATATATATATATATATATATATATATATATATATATATATATTCAACAAGTCAGCCGTTTCCCACCGAGGCAGGGTGACCCAAAAAAGAAAGAAAATCCCCAAAAAGAAAATACTTTCATTATTCAACACTTTCACCACACACACATTATCACTGTTTTTGCAGAGGTGCTCAGAATACAACAGTTTAGAAGCATATACATATGTGTGTGTGTGTGTGTTTATGCTTCGCAGAACAAGAAGTATTTACGAACATTTATCTCAGGCTGAAATAAGTTTATTCAGGTATATACATAGTTACATAGATTATCATACATAGCAGCATGTGTGTAAAAACCTAGGATAACCCCAAAAAATCAGAGTGACTTATTTCCCTTGGAGACTTGAACATACAAGCTCTGGTACAGTACACAGTACTGTACACACCATGCCAGACCGGACAATACTCTGGTACCCAGCCAAGCTAGGTGTTAGTCCCAGGGGAGCCAACACCAGATACTATGTTATGTAGCCTTGTCTCCTCCTCCCTCAGGTGCAAGAGCTCCTGAAGGGACTGGTGGAGTACTTTAGAGAGCTGTTCCTGCAGGCAGATCTAATTCGGGGCATCGAGCCTCCTACCGTGGGTAACTCCAGGATGCTGGAGGAGCGGTGGCGCCAGAGGCTGCAAGGTGTCCTACAACCACTGGCTGCCACCTACGGTCTCCTTGTTCTTGGTCATGACCTTAACAACCTCCATCACATGAAGGTACATAGCTACAAGGAGAGAGAGAGAAAGAGAGAGAGAGTGAGAGAGAGAAAGAGAGATAGAGACTTAGTGAGAACGAAAGATAACAAGATTTGAATAATATAATAATACACTGATAACATTACTATGATTTTACAGATTTTTTATGATAAAAATATTAATATCATTACTATTTACATTATTTTTCTCATGCAAAGCAGTGAGCATTTGTGAGTCCTTCAGTACTGAGTCCGTGTGAGTCCTTCAGTGCTGAGTCCGAGTGAGTACTTCAGTTATGAGTATGTGTGAGTCCTTCAGTGCTAAGTCCGTGTGAGTCCTTCAGTGCTAAGTCCGTGTGAGTCCTTCAGTGCTGAGTACGTGTGAGTCCAGGCCCTCCGTTGCCACCAATTTGTTGTAGGGGGTTCTTAAGGAGATACGAGGGTTGAAGGTAAACACCTTGTTGGATGGTAACACTATATATTGTCAGACTGTGATGAGAGGCGGGAGCCCAGGCATGCCCTGCTCGCCTGTCTATGTCTATCTGTCGAGTGAGGAAGAGGCAGCTCGTCACTCACTCACGCTGCATCCCGTGACGTCATAAAGTCACAGGCCTAAGGGATCTTCTATATAAACACATGGATGGTACTATGTTACTCAGCTAATCTATATAACACATATAAGGGGATCAGCACTATGCTGACAGCTCGGTCATGTTACGTATGTCGTCTCGACATACACTACTATGCTATAGGCTGAACAGGCAGGTGGTTCTGGGCTGATTCTATACAATAACAAATTCATATATAACTTAGAACTAATGGATGGTATCATAATGGATGTTAACATAATGAGTTTTATGTAATGGGTGTTAACATAATCACTTTTAATGTAACGAGTTTCATTGTAATGCATTACGACTTATAAGAACAAATCATTGTACAATATGGATGGAATTGATCGATCGATCTGTATTCATGCACTCTACGGATTCTGAGGAAGAATAAATATATACATGTATATATACAAGGTGAAATTAACAGCAAAGCAAATCTGGTGCACACATAAGAACATAAGAACATAAGAACGAAGGAACACTGCAGAAGGCCTACTGGCCCATGCGAGGCAGGTCCAAGTCTCCTACCGGCTTAAGCCAATGCACCCAACCTAGTCAGGTCAGGTCACATTGACTTAAGGGAGGAACACGGCAACCGACCTGGTAGCACAAGCTATCAGGTCTAACTCACACCCACCCACATCCACTCATGAATTTATCCAACCTATTTTTAAAGCTACACAACGTTCTGGCCTCTATAACGGTACTTGGGAGTTTGTTCCACTCATCCACAACTCTATTACCAAACCAGTACTTTCCTATATCCTTCCTGAATCTGAATTTTTCCAACTTAAAACCATTGCTGCGAGTCCTGTCTAGGTTAGATATTTTCAGCACACTATTTACATCCCCTTTATTTATTCCTGTCTTCCATTTATACACCTCAATCATATCCCCCCTAATTCTACGTCTTTCTAGAGAGTGCAGATTCAGGGCCCTTAGTCTATCCTCATAGGGAAGGTTTCTGATACATGGGATCAACTTTGTCATCCTCCTTTGTACATTTTCCAGAGAATTTATATCCATTCTGTAATAAGGTGACCAAAACTGTGCAGCATAATCTAAATGAGGCCTAACCAAGGATGTATAGAGTTGAAGAACAACCTGAGGACTCCTATTATTTATGCTTCTTGATATGAAGCCAAGGATTCTATTAGCTTTATTGCGAACACTTATGCACTGTTGTCTTGGTTTCAGATTACTGCTAACCAGAACTCCTAAATCTTTTTCGCAATCCGTAATATTAAGATCTACATTATTTAGTTTATATGTGGCATGGTTATTGTCCTGTCCAACATTTAGAACTTTGCATTTGTCTATATTAAACTGCATCTGCCACTTCTCCGACCACTGCATCAGTCTATTCAAATCTTCCTGGAGTGCTCGAATGTCCTCGTCAGAATGAATTCGACGGCCTATTTTGGTGTCATCGGCAAACTTGCCGATGTCGCTCTTTATGCCCTCATCTATGTCGTTTATGTAGATTGTGAACAGCAGGGGGCCCAACACTGACCCCTGTGGAACACCGCTCGTGACACTTCCCCACTCTGATTTCTCCCCATTTATGCAAACTCTCTGCTGCCTATTTGTCAACCATGCCTCTATCCAGGAAAAAATTTCTCCTCCTATTCCATGTGCTTTAATTTTCCTCAATAGTCTCTGATGTGGGACCCTGTCAAAAGCCTTACTGAAGTCCATATACACAATATCATATTCATTACCATGATCTACCTCCTCAAATACCTTAGTGAAAAAAGTTAATAAATTCGTAAGGCAGGAACGCCCCTTTGTAAAACCATGCTGAGATTCGTTGATTAATTTATGCTTTTCAAGGTGGCTACGAACTGCCTCGGCAATTATTGATTCCATAAATTTTCCCACTATGGAGGTTAGGCTTATTGGTCTATAGTTCGAAGCTAAGTGCAGAATGGTTATCATCTCTGGGAGGATCGAATTCCTCTGCAATGGCTAACACATGCCTTGACTGAGGGAGATCTGAACGAGTATCTACAAAAGATACTTGTGGGTTTCTCATTACTTGTCGAGTACGCAAGGAGTAACGACATTCAGGTTGAATATCTGACTGAGTATTTGAGGTAGAGGGTACAGAGTCAAGAGGATTTTCAGCATCTGTCACATTAGTCTGGGTAGCAATATCATCAACATCGCATACTAATTTCATATGATCTAAATGCAATTCTTTGTACTTACCAGTACTAATTTCTCTAACCTTATACTTATTGCCAGAGATATGTTCTACAACTCGATAAGGGCCAACAAACTTTTGATCGAGCTTAGGCATTTCGGATGTTTTGTTGAAATTTGTCAGCATTACTCTCGAACCTGCTTTAACTTTTGATGGTTTAGCACGGCTATTAGTTACTCTAGTAAATTCTGCTGTTGATTTATGAAGTGTTTCACGGATTCTTCTGAAAACACTCTGAGCCATGCTTGGACGAGTTGCTACGAAATCATCAGGGTTGTAATTGGGTTTCGGAGTGGAATATAACAACTCATAGGGTAAACGCTTGTCTACACCATACAATGCATAATGTGGAGTATCACCTATATAAGCATTGTAAGCAGAATTTATGGCACATTGAACATCTGGTATAACTTCATCCCAAGTTTCACTACTGGGGTTGATAGTGGCTCTCAAGACATCAAGTACTTTCTTATTGGTTCGTTCAGCTAACCCATTGCTGGCAGGATGATGAGGAACAATGGTGGATTTAGAGATCTTGTACAAGGTACACAAATTTTCAAGAATCTCATTACAGAATTCACCTTCATTATCTGTTACTAAGGACTTAGGGGTGGTATGCCTGCAGATAATGCGTTCTTTAAACGCTTTAGCTACTGTCTCAGCAATCTTATCTGCAATAGGAGCTAACTCACAATATCTGGTGAAATGGTCTACCATAACACACAGATGTTTGTTGCCTTGGAGGGAACATTTAAAATTGGTTAACAAATCAAGGGCAACTCTTTCCCACGGTTCGCTAGTGGTTGGGTACACCTGGATTGGATTAGGACCATTGACATTTCCTTTATGTTGCATACAAACACTACATTTCTTAACATACTCTGAAATGTCAGTTGCCATACATGGCCAAAAGTACTTCATTCTGGCTTGTTTCACAGAACGATCCATACCAGGGTGTGCAACACCTGGTGCATCATGAACTAACTGTAGAGCTACGTTCACTAGTGACTGTGGAATTACTAACTGGTACACTCTTCTACTTGGAGTACCTAACTCGGCTGTTCGATACAGTAATTCTTGGCTCATTACAAAGTCACTAATGGGTGCTGGTGGCTTCACAGTAAGAATAAGATCTTCCTGGAGCAGGAATCGAATCACACCAGACCACATGGGATCTGTTCTTTGGGCATTCTTTACATCCTCTGCAGTAAATGGAGGATCTGCAGTAACTACACTAACGTGTCGCGATAAAGCATCTGCGACTACATTTGACTTGCCAGGTAAATGTTCAAAAGTGGGATTGAACTCTTGGATAGTCAAGGTCCATCTGGCTAACCTTCCAATAGGTTGTTTATTCTGGAATAAAGGTACCAGTGGTGCATGGTCTGTCAAGACATGAACAGGGTACTGGTAAATAATGTCTCGGAAGTGCTTCAAAGACCATACTATTGCTAAAGCTTCTTGCTCCATTACTGTATAATTACGTTCAGCCTTTGTAAGGACTCGGCTAGCAAATGCAACTGTGTTGTACTTGCTATCAGTCTTCTGAGCTAGTACAGCACCTATGTCAATTGAACTAGCATCAGTTGTCAAATAGAAGGGCTTAGAAAAATCTGGGAATTTCAAAATGGCAGCGGACGTTAGCTTTTCTTTTAGTGTCTGGAATGCTCTTTCTTGATGGAAGGTCCAGACAAAAGGAACATCTTTCTTAAGCAATTCAGTTAGAGGAGCTGCTATTGAAGAAAAATTAGCAATGAAAGATCTATAGAAACCTGCTAGACCCACAAAGGATCTTACAGCATCAGCAGTTTTGGGAGTTGGAAAATTTAATACTGCCGTTACTTTACTTTGATCAGTCGTAACCCCTCTAGGAGTGACTACGTGACCAAGAAACTTAATTTCTGATCTGAAGAATTGACATTTGGACAGTTTGATCTTTAAATTGGCTTCTTCAAGCTTACCAAGTACTATATCAAGTCTTTTCAGATGTGTATCCACATCTTCAGACATGACAATTACGTCATCTAAGTACACCATAAGTGCTTTATCTATAAGACCTCTAAAGATATTGGTCATAAGTCTCGAGAATGTGATAGGAGAGGATCATAATCCAAAAACCATTCGAAGGAAGTGATAATGACCTGTGGGAGTAGAGAATGCGGTTAACTCTTGGCTGTCCTCGTGAAGAGGGACTTGCCAAAACCCATGTAACAAGTCCAGGGTCGAGAAGACTTTGTTATCTCCGATAGTGCGTAAAAGATCACCTAGTACAGGAAGTGGGAAGCGATCTGGAATAGTTTTCACATTTAACTTCCTAAAGCCAATCACCAGGTGCCAAGTACCATCCTTCTTAGGCACTAGGATCAAGGGCGCATTCCAGGGTGAATTACTAGGTGCAATAACTCCATCATCGAGCATTTGATTGATCAGTTCTTCTGCGACAGCAACTTGGGAATGAGGCATTCTGTACGCAGGTATATAGATAGGTCTAGTACCAGGTTCAAGTGGAATATGATGGGACAATAAGTTCATTATACCCATCTTCTCATCTGGTAAGGCAATGGCTTTACGACGTTTGTTCAACAGCGTCAACAAGCGCTTGAATTTGTCTATGAAGTCAGTGGGAGCTAAGTCTGTCTCCTCAACTGGTGGAGTGGATGAGGTCTCCCCTATTGAAATAACACCGACCCACTGGTCAGGTGGCATGTCATCCTGTACTTGAACAGGGTAAGGATAGTGAACCAGGTCAACAAGATTGGTATTTGCTCTGAGACGAACACTGTGACCCGAAGTGTTAGCAAAGAATAAATGGATCTTACTGTCTCTTACAACGTGTAAGGAAGGTTCAACAAATAAACCCTTGACCTTGCAGGAATCACTGTCAACTAGGACGTTATCACCATCTGGAACACTAGGAACAACAACAGACACTGTAGTGAGAGCACTAGCCGCAACAGAGACGTCTTTCTGCAGACGGCATGTGACATCAACAAGAGATGGCATTACTAGTTTCAAGTAGTTGTTTTCCGACAAGGCGTCCCCTGTGGAGAAACTACTACTTGGACTAGCAGACATTGCAGGGATAGGCTGAGCACTCAAAGCAGTCTGAGCATCCTCAGACACTTGAGGCAATACACTATCTTGCATATCTGAAGGTGTAGGTGGAACACAGATGGGAGTGACAGAGTTACTAGTGCCTGACTGCTTGGGTATGCTACTGGAAAATGCATTGGCTTGTAAGGACTTAATCCGTACATCATACTCTGTGGCAGTATGGCAGATTTCTGATCCAAGCTGGTAACCCTATAATGGAACGATCAAGTCGTCAATTTGGGCATGCCATCGGTAAGGGTCGAGCACAATGCGTAAGTCTCGCATAGAAGCAAATCCCAGTAGAAGATCACCAGGGAAAGTAATCTGGTCGACAACAAGAAAAGCAGCAGTAAAGTCTCTACCTTGGATAGTAAAGGTGAGTGAAGTCTGACCTCGGACACGCAGAAGGGAACCAGCTACTCCACTAAGGGAGGTTACAGTAGTTGGTTCAACGAGGAGGACACGTCGTAACTGCTTCTCTTTAAACAAGCTAGATCTGATATTAACTTGCGCACCAGAGTCCATGAACACATAAATGGGAGCATTATGGATAGAAGCTTGTACTAAAGGACCAATCGTTTCGTTTTGAGTTATATGCAAACAGAAGGGTGGGTTGTTATCGGAGAAGGCATTTTCTACTTCATCCTCAAATTCCTCTACGTCAGAGACGTGTGAAGCAGCATCAACAGCGAGGTTGTCATTCTCAAGGCTGGCTAAGGCTTCATAGGAATCTTGAACTGGTATGGTGTACTCATTATCACCTACTGTCACGACTGGACGAGTA
This sequence comes from Cherax quadricarinatus, assembly GCF_038502225.1. Classification (NCBI taxonomy): domain Eukaryota; kingdom Metazoa; phylum Arthropoda; class Malacostraca; order Decapoda; family Parastacidae; genus Cherax; species Cherax quadricarinatus. Next base: position 38,733,533 of record NC_091304.1, on the reverse strand, counting down.
GACTGGGGTGCTCGGATTCCCCCGAATTGGAAAAACAGTTGGAACGGCCACGGGAAGATCTAGAGTACTGAAGGTTGTAGAGAGCATTGCACTCAGATGTGTCATGTCCATGTATTCTATGATAAGTACAGTAGGGAAGATCTGACTGGTACTCATCATCAGTACGACGCCTCTTAGGGTGACTATCAGGACAATTAATTGCAATATGGCCACGGAAACCACAATTGTAGCAAGTTCTTTGACTGTGGGTACTGTACATACTACGGGTGCTATGGGAATGATGGCTCTTAACACTAGCTTTGGATGATGGACGCGAGTGATTAAGGTTGGGAGTTTTGGTAGTAGCACAAACAAGAGGAAGTACAGGAGTAGACAAAGTGGTTGGCGTAGACTTACGATAAGGGAAGGTTCCCTCGGGACACAAATTACGTACATGGATGAGAGCTGCGAGCGGTCCCATAGTAACATCTAGAGAACTTGAATTGTACACATACATTGATGTCGGTGGCATTAGTTGTTTAATAACTCCGAATGCTGCTAATCTAGCAAACCCATCAAGAGCTTGTTTATTGTTATCTTTAAGGTACTTAGAATTTTGACCTGCTTTAACGAATGAGGACATTAGGTTATTAAGACGAAGGGCAAACTCATCTAATGACTCCTCTGGCCTTGGAGCTGTGCGCACTAATTCTTTGAGAACGACAAAAGGATCGGTTTCTCACACCGGTTCAAGATAGTTACGAATTAACTGTTCATAATCTTGCCACCTGGTTAGGTCTTGAAAGTCCTTCATATGAATTAAGTTGAACACATGTGAGGCGGCTGGAGAACGGGCTAGATTCTCCTTTCTGTTACTGATTAAACAACTCTCAGATGGAAGACCATCAACTGAAGTATTAGCTCTGGCTCGAACAGCAGTAAACCAACCTTCTAGGTTGTCTGGGTTACCATTGAACAATGGCATAGCATCATACGGATCACGACTGAAATTACGCAGACTAGAAGTTTGAGTGTGTCTATTATTTGATACAGGATTACTCGAATTGTGAACTGATGCATTACTGGTTGTACTAGCAGCATTTGCTGAGGCATCGCTTAAGAAGACTTGAGACATGTTTGCAAAATGTAAAACAAGAATTTAGAGAAACAAAATAAAATGTAACTGAGGAACACACAACACAGTGAACTTAAATGGGAAGAAAATGCTTAACTATTCTGCATAGTAAATAAAAAACTGACAGGTCACACGGTAAGCAAGGAAACTCACACAAGAAAATACTCAGCTGAATAAACAACACTTTGAAAATTAAGAGAACATGTACTTTTCTCAAATCTAATTTGCTCAACTTTACTTTAAAATTGAACGAATGGCACAGTGAGTTGTCTTTACTCTCAATGCAATAGGGAAATTCAACAATAAAACGATGAATCAATCAAAAATGTTAAATTGGACTCAATAAATCTTGTGCAAAATTAAGAAAAACTGGGAAAACAATTCACTGAAAATAAAATAAAATGGCACACAAAGAATAAAATATTATGCACAGAACAGAGCATAAAAAACTGCACTGAAATAAACTGTAGCAATATTGCAAATAACAATTGCTAATCAAGAGTACTGCACAACACTACTTAAAATTTCTGCAAGAAAAATTTTAATGGCAACACAATGTTTGCACAAGAATTGTTGCAAAATGAGTCAATGTGCAATAATAAAAATATTACACACACAAGAAAATACAGTTTACAAGAAAAAGAAATATATATCAAGGAATGAACTGAGTGAACACTTTAACTCTTAATTGCAGCTTAAGCAACACTTACTGAACAAACAAAGAACAGTTTACTTTAAATGAACAACTTAAAAATTGCACTAAGAGTGAATTTGTTCAATGAAACATGAAAAATAATAGGTGCAAAAACACAGAACAAAAAAAGCTTGAACACTTACAGTGATGCAGAACACAACACATCAATATAAACACAATACTAGAATTTTCTTGCTATGAAACTTGAGGTGTGAAAAATTTGATAAAATAATTTTCTTGCTTGCACAAAACAATGGCACTATTGTCTGTGGAAATAAGACAAATTAGACACTGGCTAAATGAAAAGAATTAAGACAAAAATGTTCAACACACAGAGAGAACTAAACAAGAATACACAATTGCCGGGAGGAAAATATAACAGACAACACTGAGTTGTGATGCAGAATACAAGGTAATAAATTAGTGAATTACTTCACTGCAATACTGTGAACACAGGGTGATTCTGAAGTGTAAACACAAGTTCTATACTGCTCATATGTGTTGCACACACAACAAAGGAAAAACATTAAGGTACTTACTTCAAGTGTATAAAAAAAAGAACACAACACAACAGACATGAAATTATGCACGAAAATTAACACTGAATTAAGAAGATAAAAAAAATATTGCAAACAGTATATAATAAACATTGAGTCTAATCAAGAGTTACTGAATGTCACTAAGAAATCACTGGAAACAAAAAGAAATGTCTCAACACACGCAAATGTCTCTATGAAAAATATTATCACTGTAACGACTTGATGAAGAATTAGGTAGATGGTGGTGGATGGTGGTGGAGGATGTTTATGTCGTCTTGCGGCTGGCTACTGTCCTCTGCACACGTGATCGTAGAATTTGCGCTTACATCGACGATAGACTTCACACAGGAGGCTTTCAATGGTGGCACCACTGACGAAGACACACTCTAGCTCTTGACCCCCTATGTGGTCCTTAAAATATGGTGCTAGTACCCATAATAAGAGTACAATAACACAGTGGTAGTGGTTGGGTGAGTGGGCTGAAGCAGGGCTGAGGCCGGGGGTGGTGAGACCACGTGATGAGTGGGCCTATGGGATGAACGGCGTAAGCCTCACTGGGGACACCCTCACTGACGCGAAGATATTTCTAAGCCGGCTGGCTTAAAAACAAACCCATGAATTACCACAACACCACAGAGATGGCTTGGAGCTTGAAGCACAAGCGATGAAGACTGTACCCACGTGGTTTGCTTGAGTACTGGGTGAGTCACCTGGGTTAGTTGCTGGCTGGCTTGGCTTATCTTAACCCTTCACACAGAATGGCTCGATAACTTCTAACGATGAGCACAGCAGGGGTGGAAAGCTGGCTTGGCAGGCAAAGCTGGATGGAGTAGGCTAGGCTGGACTGACTCCCTCACCACAGACTGGTTGCTGGCTTATTTTGCAAACTCGGGTCAACACCTCGGGAGTGATGCAAATAAGCAGATAAACACTAATACAAAGACTGACCAGTGAATATTGTAGAGCTGGTAGAAGCTTGGTCGGGGTAGCTGGCTGGCTTGAGGTAGGTCGAACGTTACCCTTCTCGGCAGGCCTACTCACAAGATGGCAACCAGCTCAGTAGAAACTTACCTACAGAAATCGCTGTAATCGTCAGAATTACAGGCCCTCCGTTGCCACCAATTTGTTGTAGGGGGTTCTTAAGGAGATACGAGGGTTGAAGGTAAACACCTTGTTGGATGGTAACACTATATATTGTCAGACTGTGATGAGAGGTGGGAGCCCAGGCATGCCCTGCTCGCCTGTCTATGTCTATCCGTCGAGTGAAGAAGAGGCAGCTTGTCACTCACTCACGCTGCATCCCGTGACGTCATACAGTCACAGGCCTAAGGGATCTTCTATATAAACACATGGATGGTACTATGATACTCAGCTAATCTATATAACACATATAAGGGGATCAGCAACTATGCTGACAGTTTGAGTCCTTCAGTGCTAAGTCCGTGTGAGTCCTTCAGTGCTGAGCCCGTGTGAGTCCCTCAGTGCTGAGTTCGTATGAGTCCTTCAGTGCTGAGTCCGTGTGAGTCCTTCAGTGCTAAGTCTGTGTGAGTCCTTCAGTGCCGAGTCCGTGTGAGTCCTTCAGTGCTGAGTCCGTGTGAGTCCTTCAGTTCTGAGTACGTGTGAGTCCTTCAGTGCTAAGTCCATGTGAATCCTTCAGTGCTGAGTCCGTGTGAGTCCTTCAGTGCTGAGTCCGTGTGAGTCCTTCAGTTCTGAGTCCGTGTGAGTCCTTCAGTGCTAAGTCCGTGTGAATCCTTCAGTGCTGAGTCCGTGTGAGTCTTTCAGTGCTGAGCCTCTCAATTACAATGGTTCATGTACTTATAAAATCAGTGGTTGATGTACTTACAAAGAGTCAGTGGTTCATGCACTCACAGAGTCAGTGGCTCATGCACTCACACAGTGGTTCATGAACTTTCAGTCAGTGGTTCATGCACTCAGTGGTTCATGTACTCACAGAGTCAGTGGTTCATGCACTCACAGTGGTTCCTACACTCAGAGTCAGTTGTTCAGCACTCACAGTCAATGGTTCATGCACTCACAGAGTCAGTGGTTCATGCACTCAGTGGTTCATGCACTCACAGAGTCAGTGGTTCATGCACTCACAGAGTCAGTGGTTCATGCACTCACAGAGTCAGTGGTTCATGCACTCACAGAGTCAGTGGTTCATGCACTCACAGAGTCAGTGGTTCATGCACTCACAGAGTCAGGGGTTCATGCACTCACAGAGTCAGTGGTTCATGCACTCACAGAGTCAGTGGTTCATGCACTCACAGAGTCAGTGGTTCATGCACTCACAGAGTCAGTGGTTCATGCACTCACAGTCAGTGGTTCATGCACTCACAGTCAGTGGTTCATGCACTCACAGAGTCAGTGGTTCATGCACTCACAGAGTCAGGGGTTCATGCACTCACAGTCAGTGGTTCATGCACTCACAGAGTCAGTGGTTCATGCACTCACAGTCAGTGGTTCATGCACTCACAGTCAGTGGTTCATGCACTCACACTCAGTGGTTCATGCACTCACACTCAGTGGTTCATGCACTCACAGAGTCAGTGGTTCATGCACTTACAAAAGTTCCTGTATTCATTGTCATTGATAATTAATTAATTTATTTACATTCGTTGTTAGTCAATAGACAACGTTAATTACTGAAATTTAGATGATTATTTTTCCACTGCTAAGCTGCAGAGCAAACATTTATTTGGGACAACTTTTCGCCCTGTGCAGAGCTATATAATATCTTGATAAAGGTATACCCAGAGAAACGTTGTCTCAAAAAGAGATTGTTCTTCAGCGTGTCTTTCTCTTACTATTGTATGTTGTTCCCGTTGTTATGAAGTTCATCCTTGACATGAAGATTCACTTTCCTGACAGCGAGGGCGCAGCTTGCAGAGTTACGGGGCCAGGGACAACCAAATCTTCGAGCGACTTTACGAACTGGCGGAGCTGCTTGTGTGGATTGTATTTCGGAGGCGTGACCGTCCCGTGATACACAGCGAGGTGACGAGACTCTTCAGGGGTAAGGTGGGCCTAGAGGAGGACATGTTGCACCAACAGCAACAGCTACTGCAGTACCACCACGGCGACGATGGCCTCGAACAGCCACCATCACGCAGGAGAAAGAGGATGCCGCTCTCAGGTACACTGTCACGGCTTAGCTTCTATTGTGATCAAAAGTTTTGCTGCTACGTCTAGCCCTGGCTCTGTTTTTCTTTTGTTGCAGTCTTTCCTCTCCCACATATTCTTCACTTACCCTCACTTTTTCCTCACCCTTTGTGAGTCCTTTCGTTTGAGTTCTTCTAGTTCTCCATGTCTGAGAAGTGGTCGTTTTAATATAGTGTCTTTATTTCTGCAAGTACATGGTAAACAGTCCTAGCTGACATCAATTACATACTGCTATGTAGAAAGCCGCTTGTTATGCTGATCATTTTGGGCAAATTAGGTCAGTTTTGTCCCAGGATGCGACCCACACCAGTCGACTAACACCCAGGTACCCATTTTATACTAATGGGTGAACAGCGACAGCAGGTACACGTCCCTAATGTTTTCCAGCCGTACCTGAGATTCGAACTCCGGACCTCAGTGTGTGAGCTGAGGGCGCTAGCGATCGAGCTACGGGACACCGTAGTCACTAAATTAGTCAGGGAAAATTGAATTTATAATATGATGGCCCATTCAGCAGTCTTATAGCCTGGAAATTTAGTGTAATATCTTAATGATATAAGAAACCATGTCTAGAAGTGACTGACAAAGATTAATTACAACTTCTGTAATCCTCAATACTTACGTTACAGCACACAGGACGAGCTTGTCGTACAGTTAACTACTCTGGTGGCATAAAGCTTTGTGTTATATGGTATATACTCTGAACACACATTACAGATAAACATTAATGTATCAGTTATTAATATTAGTCATTTACATAATTACTTTTTTAAATATCAGTCATTTTGTGAGAGGTAAACAGCATTACTGGAATTAGTCTGTCAAAATGGCGGACGCTCGCCTGTGACGTCACGTACAGACAAGACTACGACATAACCCAAAGATAATTGAAACCTTTCATTAAAAGACACTGAAAGGAACAAAAAAACAGAGAGATGTTGGGATTCCCTGTGTGAAACATTAATGAAAAAACTAAACTTACAAGCAACAAATAAGAAAAAGAGAGAAAAAGAGTCAAATGAATAAAGTATGGTTTGAACGGGATCTTCATTAAGTAAAGCTAACAAGAATGAAAAACAAATAAAAATGAATAGACTAAGGTGTAGGCCACAATAAGAGTAGAATATTACTTATGTCACCCGTAAGTATGGTCATTACAATCACCATCTAACAACCACAAACTGTAGTCTTACCAGAGCAGGTGAGGATCCGTAATGAAGTGAATTGCACCTGACGTCCAGGTTACCAAGTAGCTGTCCAGGTGGCGTTGCAGATGATGAACTCCTGCAACTCTGATAAACCAACATACTAAACGATACTTCCCTAGTTTATATACAATTTCCAACACCTAGACGTTTTCCCTTACACTCTGATCACGTGACAGTGCCAGCTTAAGAAGTAGATTTTATTTTGATTACTAATTCCGGGGTTTAATAACGCAAGAAAACTCTTGAAAGCCAGTGCAGTTTATTCCGATGACGTTCTTGTTTTCTTTTGTGCTCTGGAATGTAACCAGCAACAGTTAACTAACCTCTCTGTTTCTATTTAATGCAAAATTACTAGGGACAGCAGGTGCTAGGAGACTTGCTCATATGTTGAACCCGGGTTTATTCGGATGTGAGTAGAATGTTCTGTCACCAAGTCAGAAAAGTATTCAGACCGGCTTCACAAAACATACGAACTACTTCTAGCTCCTGGGAAGACGCAGAGCCGACCCTAAGAACATTGTCTCTGACGCAGCCAGTTCTATTTTGTTAGTTTGCACAGAATCCTAGCTTGAGGTTGAGTCTCCAGGTCCGCGTACAGTGATATCACTGTTCATCTCTGTTGACGTTGACGGTTGCAGTGAACCTTCCCTCGTCTCTCTCAGCTCACCGTTACTCCCAAAAACTTGAAAACCACTTACCTGGAGTTTATCTGGAGTGTACCTGGAGTTTACTAAGCTTAGTGTACCTGGAGTTTTAGTTTTACTTGAGTTTACTTGAATTTATTTCAGTTTACCTGGGTATACCAGAGTATTCTTGGAGTTTTCCTAGAGTTTACCTGGAATTCACCTCTAGTTTACCTGGAGTTTAACTGGAGTTTACCCGGTGTCCCTTCCAGAGGTCACCGCCTCCGAGTCCCGGTCCCCGACCAGGTCTCTATGGCCCGGTCCCACACCAGGCTTCCGCGGCCCAGTCCAAGACCAAGCCTCCGCGGCCCTGTCCCAGACCAGGCCTCCGCGGCCCGGTCCCAGACCAGGCCTCCGCGGCCCGGTCTCAGACCAGCCCTCCGCGGCCCTGTCCCAGACCAGGCCTCCGCGGCCCGGTCTCAGACCAAGCCTCCGCGGCCCGGTCCCAGACCAGGCCTCCGCGGCCCGGTCTCAGACCAAGCCTCCGCGGCCCGGTCCCAGACCAAGCCTCCTGTTCTGAGTCTTGATTAGAATTTCCTCTTCATAAAGCAGTTTATATTATTGCAATGTTGCAAGTGCAGAAACAAGAGGTGTCATTGCAGATGTGATACCTCAACAGAGATGCTGTTGCAGGTGCGTTGTAACAACAGAGGGGTTATTGCAGGTGTTGTGTTCGAGAGTTCCGGCCTTATGTGCAGAACAGTGCCGGACATGAGTCTGACTGACACCATGAGTGCCTGGGGTGACACTCTGCCTCCACTCACCTACGTCATCCAGTGAGTAAATACGTTTATTTTTGACGTATCTGTGTGACATAGAAGAAGCCATGACAGACATGGCTTGACAAGAGAGAAGTCATTGCAGGTGTGGCGTGACAAGAGAGAAGTCATTGCAGGTGTTGTGACACTCCACACCTGTAGTGACACTCCACACCTGTAGTGACACTCCACACCTGTAGTGACACTCCACACCTGTAGTGACACTCCACACCTGTAGTGACACTCAATACCTGTAGTGACACCCCACACTTGTAGTGACACTCCACACCTGTCGTGACACTCCACACCTGTTCTCATACCATACCTGCAATGACATCTCTGTTGTCACATGATATATCTCACACAGGTTGTAGTCTTCACTGTAATAGCTTAACTTACCTCAGTTACTTTAATAATATATTTTATCTCAGTTGTAGTTTTGACTCTAAGGTATCTTACCTTAGTGGTACTCGCGACTCTAAGGTATCTTACCTTAGTGGTACTCGCGACTCTAATAAGGTTTCTTTTTTCAACGTGTTCAGGAGTGAAGCAGCAGGCGTGGGTGCAGGCGTGGGTGCAGGCGTGGGGCTGTGGGTGCTGGGGGCCCGACGTGGTGACCTCAACGAGTATCTGGAACCCGCGGCGCAGGAGGTCGACCAGCTCAGTATACTAGACTGAAAACCCTCCAACACACACACACACTGTAGCGTCCTCAAAAAATGACGCCATTATATATATATATATATATATATATATATATATATATATATATATATATATATATATATATATATATATATATATATATATATATATATATATATATGCAATAAGATCACAGTAAACAGGTGATTTCAGAATATACAAAACAACCACTGTGAAAGAATAGAGAAATTCCAAGCGCTTTCGTGACTACTCACATTATCAAGGAACTATGAAAGTAAAGCATCCAAGGAAGCTATATAAGGGGTCTGGCCAGCACCTCACTATCAGATCCCACAACGGTTAAACACCTGACGCGCGCCGACCCAACTTGGATAGGTCCTTTGCACAACTCACCCCACAAACTATTCTACCCAAGAAAATTTTAAAATTATTATTTGTCCAGTGTATTATTAAATTCTTCCCAAATTCTATTAATTATAAATGGGTCTAATTTATATAAACCAAAGGAAATATTCATATTATTGTCAAAACTGCTTTTTATGAAACAAAATTCAATTATATTCCTGTCGACCACGGACTTGCTTGATACTACTTTCTCAACTTTTTGAAAATCAATTGGATGGTTAAAATCTCTTACATGAATAAATAGAGCATTGGAATCTTGTCCAGTTCTAATGCTATATTTATGTTGTTTTAATCTTAGTTCGAGATTTTTACCAGTTTGACCGTAATAAACTTTATCGCAAATTTTACAAGGAATCTTATAGACACATCCATCAGCATTTTGGGGGGAATATATATATATATATATATATATATATATATATATATATATATATATATATCATCTAATATTATAGTTTGAGACAAGGTGATATTTTGTTCTATACTTATTTTTTTTATATTCAGTAAATATTCTTTATTTTGAAAAAATTCTTCATAAAAGATGGATAAAGTTTTTCTGTGATACTTGTCTGAATCCGGTGGTAACTTCGCCACACCTTCTTGTAAAGACTTTCTCTGAATCTCTTACTACAATATTCTTCAATACTCACTAACTACTCCATAAACGTTCACAACTAATAAAAATAAAGAATTTTATTGATTAACAGCTATTGCTGGCTAATTGGTCATTACTTCGTTCTTCTTAAAGGAAGGTTCACTAAGTTTATAAAAGTTATAAAATAGCCGGTTTCCTTGAATCCCTTCACTAAATATTACCCTGCTCATACTCCAACAGCTCGTCAGGTCCCAAATACCCTTTGTCTACATTCACTCCTATCTAACACGCTCACGCACGCTTGCTGGAGGTCCAAACCCCTCGCCCACAACACCTCCTTTACCCCCTCTCACCAACCTTTTCGAGGACGACCCCTACCCCGCCTTCCTTCCCCTACAGATTTATACGCTCTCCATGTCATTCTATTTGATCCATTCTCTCTAAATGACCAAACCACCTCAACAAACGTTGTTCAGCCCTCTGACTAATACTTTCATTAACTCCACACCTTCTCCTAATTTCCACACTCCGATTTTTCTGCATAATATTTACACCACACATTGCCCTTAGACAGGACATCTCCACTGCCTCCAACCGCCTCCTCGTTGCAGCATTTACAACCCAAATTTCACACCCATATAAGAGTGTTGGTACTACTATACTTTCATACATTCCCTTCTTTGCCTTCATAGATAACATTTTTTGCCTCCACATATACCTCAATGCACCACTCACCTTTTTTCCTTCATCAATTCTATGATTAACCTCATCCTTGATAAATCCATCCGCCGACACGTCAACTCCCAAATATCTGAAAACATTCACTTCTTCCATACTCCTCCTCCCCAATTTGATATCCAATTTTACTTCATCTAAATCATTTGATACTCTCATCACCTTACTCTTTTCTATGTTCACTTTCAACTTTCTACCTTTACACACACTCTCAAATTTGTCCACTAACCTTTGCAATTTTTCTTTAGAATCTCCCATAAGCACAGTATCATCAGCAAAAAGTAACTGTGTCACTTCCCATTTTCAACGTGTTCAGGAGTGAAGCAGCAGGCGTGGGTGCAGGCGTGGGGCTGTGGGTGCTGGGGGCCCGACGTGGTGACCTCAACGAGTATCTGGAACCCGCGGCGCAGGAGGTCGACCAGCTCAGTATACTAAACTGAAAACCCTCCAACACACACACACTGTAGCGTCCTCAAAAAATGACGCCATTAATATATATATATATATATATATATATATATATATATATATATATATATATATATATATATATATATATATTTATATATATATATATATATATACAATAAGATCACAGTAAACAGGTGATTTCAGAATATGCAAAACAACCACTCTGAAAGAATAGAGAAATTCCAAGCGCTTTCGTGACTACTCACATTATCAAGGAACTATGAAAGTAAAGCATCCAAGGAAGCTATATAAGGGGTCTGGCCAGCACCTCACTATCAGATCCCACAACGGTTAAACACCTGATGCGCGCCGACCCAACTTGGATAGGTCCTTTGCACAACTCACCCACAAACTATTCTACCCAAGAAAATTTTAAAATTATTATTTGTCCAGTGTATTATTAAATTCTTCCCAAATTCTATTAATTATAAATGGGTCTAATTTATATAAACCAAAGGAAATATTCATATTATTGTCAAAACTGCTTTTTATGAAACAAGATTCAATTATATTCCTGTCGACCACGGACTTGCTTGATACTACTTTCTCAACTTTTTGAAAATCAATTGGATGGTTAAAATCTCTTACATGAATAAATAGAGCATTGGAATCTTGTCCAGTTCTAATGCTATATTTATGTTGTTTTAATCTTAGTTCGTGATTTTTACCAGTTTGACCGTAATAAACTTTATCGCAAATTTTACAAGGAATCTTATAGACACATCCATCAGCATTTTGGGGGGAATATATATATATATATATATATATATATATATATATATATATATATATATATATATATATATATATATATATATATATATATCACCTAATATTATAATTTGAGATAAGGTGATATTTTGTTCTATACTTATTTTTTTATATTCAGTAAATATTCTTTATTTTGAAAAAATTCCTCATAAAAGATCAATAAAGTTTTTCTGTGATACTTGTCTGAATCCGGTGGTAACTTTGCCACACCTTCTTGTAAAGACTTTCTCTGAATCTCTTACTACAATATTCTTCAATACTCACTAACTACTCCATAAACGTTCACAACTAACAAAAGTAAAGAATTTTATTGATTAACAACTATTGCTGGCTAATTAGTCATTACTTCGTTCTTGTTAAAGGAAGGTTCACTAAGTATTTAAGAATCTCCAATACCATGAATCAGGAGAAAATACAAAGATTCAGCGAGATTCCATTACCGTAAAAGTAGTGATCCATACAGAAAGAATTTCATTATAACTCAAAGATGAAAAAGGCACAACACCGTGACTAGAACAATACCCAACTTGCACATAGCAGAGAGAAGCTTACGACCACTTTGTAAATGGTTCAAGACAGACCGAAACGTCGTCATCAGCTTCCCTCTCTCCTATGTGTTGGTTATCTGTGTTTTCATTATAACTTATTAAAACTGAATGAAATCTGATAGGGTGAGAATGGTTGCATTAGTGCTTTTGGGGACATTGAAGTCACTAATATATATATCTTTCTTTCTTTCAACACACCGGCCGTATCCCACCGAGGCGGGGTGGCCCAAAAGAAAAAACGAAAGTTTCTCCTTTTACATTTAGTAATATATACAGGAGAAGAGGTTACTAGCCCCTTGCTCCCGGCATTTTAGTTGCCTCTTACAACACGGATGGCTTAGGGAGGAAGAACTCTGCTCCACTTCCCCATGGAGGTAAGAGGAAATAAACATGAACAAGAACTAGTAAGAAAATGGAAGAAAACCCAGAGTGGTGTGTATGTATATGCTTGTACATGTATGTGTAGTGTGACCTAAGTGTAAGTAGAAGTAGCAAGACGTACCTGAAACCTTGCATGTTTATGAGACAGAAAAATGGACACCAGCAATCTTACCATCATGTAAAACAATTACAGGCTTTCGTTTTACACTCACTTGGCAGGACGGTAGTACCTCCCTGGGCGGTTGCTGTCTACCAACCTACTACCTATCTAATATATATATATATATATATATATATATATATATATATATATATATATATATATATATATATATATATATATATATATTAACAAGTCGGCCGTCTCCTACTGAGGCAGGGTGACCCCAAAATAAAGAAAATCCTCGAAAAGAAAATACTTTCATCATTCTACACTTTCACCTCACTCACACATAATCACTGTTTTTGCAGAGGTGCCCAGAATACAACAGTTTAGAAGTATATACGTATAAAAATACCCAATATATCCCTCCAAACTGCCAATATCCCAAACCCCTCCAAGACTCAAGTCCGATTATATAAAATAACCGGTTTCCTTGAATCCCTTCACTAAATATTACCCTGCTCACACTCCAACAGCTCGTCAGGTCCCAAATACCATTTATCTACATTCACTCCTATTTAACACGCTCCCGCACGCTTGCTGGAAGTCCAAACCCCTCGCCCACAACACCTCCTTTACCCCCTCTCTCCAACCTTTTCGAGGACGACCCCTACCCCGCCTTCCTTCCCCTACAGATTTATACGCTCTCCATGTCATTCTATTTGATCCATTCTCTCTAAATGACCAAACCACCTCAACAAACGCTGTTCAGCCCTCTGACTAATACTTTTATTAACTCCACACCTTCTCCTAATTTCCACACTCCGATTTTTCTGCATAATATTTACACCACACATTGCCCTTAGGACATCTCCACTGCCTCCAACCGCCTCCTTCACACACATATGAGAGTGTTGGTACTACTATACTTTCATACCTTCCCTTCTTTGCCCACATAGATAACATTTTTTGCCTCCACATATACCTCAATGCACCACTCACCTTTTTTTCCTTCATCAATTCTATGATTAACCTCATCCTTCATAAATCCATCCGCTGACACGTCAACTCCCAAATATCTGAAAAACATTCACTTCTTCCATACTCCTCCTCCCCAATTTGATATCCAATTTTACTTCATCTAAATCATTTGATACTCTCATCACCTTACTCTTTTCTATGCTCACTTTCAACTTTCTACCTTTACACACACTCTCAAATTCGTCCACTAACCTTTGCAATTTTTCTTTAGAATCTCCCATAAGCACAGTATCATCAGCAAAAAGTAACTGTGTCACTTCCCAATTTGTATTTAATTCCCCATAATTTAATACCACCCCTCTCCCGAACACCCTACCATTTACTTCTTTTACAACCCCATCCATAAATATATTAAACAACCATGGTGACATTACACATCCCTGTCTAAGACCTACTTTTACCGGGAAATAGTCTCCCTCTCTTCTACACACCCTAACCTGAGCCTAACTATCCTCAAGAAAACTCTTTACAGCATTTAGTAACTTACCACCTATTCCATATACTTGCAACATCTGCCACATTGCTCATCTATCCACTCTATCATATGCCTTTTCTAAATCCATAAATGCAATAAAAACTTCCCTACCTTTATCTAAATACTGTTCACATATATACTTCAATGTAAACACTTGATCTACACATCCCCTACCCACTCTGAAGCCTCCTTGCTCATCTGCAATTCTACATTCTGTCTTACCTCCAATTCTTTCAATAATAACCCTACCGTATACTTTTCCTGGTATACTCAGTAAACTTATTCCTCTATAATTTTTACAATTTATTTTGTCCCCCTCCCCTTTATATAAAGAGACTATACACGCTCTCCGCCAATCCCTAGGTACCTTCCCCTTTTTCATACATTTATTAAACAAAAATACCAACCATTCCAACACTATATCCCCCCTGCTTTTAACATTTCTGTCATGATCCCGTCAGTTCCAGCTGCTTTACTCCCTTTCATTCTACGTAATGCCTCACGCACCTTCCCCACACTTACATTCTGCTCTTCTTCACTCCTAAAAGATGGTATACCTCCCTGGCCAGTGCATGAAATTACAGCCTCCCTTTCTTCCTCAACATTTAAAAGTTCCTCAAAATATTCTCGCCATCTACCCAATACCTCCCTCTCCCCATCTACTAACTCCCCTACTCTGTTTTTAACTGACAAATCCATTTGTTCCCTAGGCTTTCTTAACTTATTTAACTCACTCCAATTTTTTTTTTTATTTTCATTAAAATTTCTTGACAGTGCCTCTCCCACTCTATCATCTGCTCTCCTTTTGCACTCTCTCACCACTCTCTTCAGGTTTCTTTTACTTTCCATATACTCTACTCTTTTTATAACACTTCTGCTTTGTAAATACCTCTCATAAGCTACCTTTTCCTCTTTTATCACACCCTTTACTTCATCATTCCACCAATCACTCCTCTTTCCTCCTGCCCCCACCCTCCTATAACCACTAACTTCTGCCCCACATTCTAATACTGCATTTTTAAAACTATTCCAACCCTCTTCAACCCCCCACTACTCATATCTACACCAGCCAATAGTTGCTTATATTTCACCCGAACTTCCTCCTCCCTTAGTTTATACACTTTCACCTCCCTCTTACTCATTGCCATATTCCTCTTATCCCATCTACCTCTTACTCTAACTGTAGCTACAACTAAATAATGATCCGATATATCAATTGCCCCTCTATAAACGTGTACATCCTGGAGCCTACCCATCAACCTTTTATCCACCAATACATAATCTAACAAACTACTTTCATTATGTGCTATATCATACCTTGTATATTTAATTATCCTCTTTTTCATAAAATATGTATTGCTTATTACCAAACCTCTTTCTACACATAGCTCAATTTAAGGCTCCCCATTTTCATTTACCCCTGGCACCCCAAATTTACCTACTACTCCCTCCACAACATTTTTACCCACTTTCATTGAAATCTCCAACCACAAGTACTCTCACACTTGGTTCAAAACTCCCCACGCATTCACTCAACATTTCCCAAAATCTCCCTCTCTCCTCTATACTTCTCTCTTGCCCAGGTGCATATATGCTTACTATAGCCCACTTTTCACATCCAACCTTTATTTTACTCCACATAATCCTTGAATTAATACATTTATAGTCCCTCTTTTCATGCCATAACTTATCCTTCAACATTATTGTTACTCCTTCTTTAGTTCTAACTCTATTTGAAATCCCTGACCTAATCTCATTTATTCCTCTCCACTGAAACTCACCCACCCCCTTCAGCTTTGTTTCACTTAAAGCCAGGACATCCAGCTTCTTCTCATTCATAACATCCACAATCATCTCTTTCTTATCACTTTGACAATTTTCTTCGTCTTATTCTTTTTAGTAATAATTACAGGAAAAGGGGTTACTAGCCCATTGTTCCCGGCATTTTAGTTGACTTTTACAACACGCATTGCTTACGGAGGAAAGATTCTTATATATATATATATATATATATATATATATATATATATATATATATATATATATATATATATGGAGGTACCATCTCTGGAACTTGATTGGGGACCTCACAGGATCACCAAATCCTAGTAGGATTTGGTGGTCCTGTGGGTAGAGCGTCATATGGTTTTCGCTCACCATGAGGCGGGCCAAAACAACATTGGTTCGAGTCCTTGGCTAGTCGCAGTGTTGTTATTGATCAGTACCACTTGTTTGTGGTTGCAATAGTGTGTGTGTGTGTGTATGTATATATATATATATATATATATATATATATATATATATATATATATATATATATATATATATATATATATATATATTAAGAAATACATTTCCTTTAGGAATAAATGAAATAAGGACAAAAATAGCGGAATACGCTCACGTATTGGAGTACGATAAGAAATTCATTACGTCATGTGATTCAACGTGTTGGATCATAGTCTAGAAGTGAGGGGAGGGTGGCAGGGGTATGGGTGGTACTGGTGGAGATGACCCAAGATCATAAATGTTCTTATCTAGGAAAGATATATCCAACAAATGCCTCCAGGAGAAACTCCATAATGCCGTCCGTCAAAAATGTCTCCACTTTTCCCTTGGGCAATAAAGTTCTCCGCTCTGAGAGGATACCTTACACTCAGAACTCACCAGGCAGAGGAAAGGAGAGAAGAAAATATAGGAAAGGAGAAGAGGTAAAGAGAGGAGGAGGAAATAAAGATCAGGTCATGTCACGAGTGTTCTGACGTTTAGATCATATGACAATGTAATGAGTAACGAAGGCATCTATAGAGACAAAGGCAGGACTGATATAGGAAAATTGTGTATAAGAAATGCTGCAAGTAGACGATAACTGTGAAGGCTAGATGATGAACAGACAGTTTTAACAGATACCCAGGTTAATAAGATGGCTGTGATCTCTAACTTGAGAGAAAAGAGCATTATGAGTGTCAGTAAGTCTAACACTACTTTTGTGCTCTTTACGTCTGTCAGAAAGAGAGCAGACAGTTTCTCCAAAGTACTGGAGAGGATAAGAGGAGCAGGAAATGGCGAAGATTTCAGAAGCGACAGTAGCAGGAGAGGTATGGACTAGATTATTACTAAGGGTGTTAGTTTGGTGAAAAGTAAGTTAAAATTTGAGTGACTGGATATATAGGAAAGACAAAGAACATGATATTTCCCAGGAGTAGAGAGTTTGGAAGAGAAGAAAGTCTGTTTAGCACGTGAGTAGCCATTTGAGATCAGAAGAGTAACCAAGACGATAGAAAGAATCGCAAAGAATGGAAATTTCTGACTTTGAACTTACTCAACGTTTCACAGTTATATGTCCCTCTTTACGTCCGTCACTCTCAATTATTATTATAATAAAAAAGAAGCGCTAAACCATAAGGGCTCGTCACTCTCAAGACTTCATCGAACTTGTCCGTCTTTTACCGACGTGTAAGATGCTAAGTCTAGACGTTGAGACCCTCTTCACTAATGTCTCTCTTGATCTTAATTTTCTCAGAGAGAAGGCCAGTGAAGGATTACTTCGTCTTCCTATACCTACTAATGTCTCTCTTGATTTTATTCGCCTTTGTATGGATTCCAACTTCTTTTCCTTTCAAGGTAAATTTTATTCTCAGACCTTCTGTATCGCTATGGGCTCTCCTATATTCCATGTTTTTATTACCCTTTATATGGAATACTTGGTAACTGTTCTTCTTCCTACTAGTAGCGTGCGACCTTCCCTCTGGCACCTCTATGTAGACGACATCTTTGTTCTCTGGCCTCGTGACTCTAGTCTCTTCCAATCATTTCTATATGTCCTTAACAATCTTGCTTCTTCCATTAAGTTCAAAGATGAATGGGAATCTAATTCATGGCTTCCTTTCCTTGATGTACACATCCATCACTCGGCGACAGGCTTTTCCTTTTCCGATTATAATAATAATAATAATAATAATAATAATAATAATAATAATAATAATAATAATCTTTATTTACTACAAGTACATGTACATGGTATACAGTCCTAGCTGACAACAATGACATACTACTACATAGAAAGCCACTTGTTATGCTGAGCATCTCGGGCAAATTAGGTCAGTGTCCCAGGATGCGACCCACACCAGTCGACTAACACCCAGGTACCCATTTTACTGATGGGGAACATAGACAACAGGTGGAAAGAAACACGTCCAATGTTTCTACTCTGGCTGGGAATCGAACCCAGGCCCTCACCGTGTGAAGCGAGAGCGTTAACCACCAGGCAAGCCTATGCACACTGGCATTCACTACTTATCTTACAATGCTCTCTCTGCCATGAAAAGTGTTCTTATTTCTCACTTTCTCTCTTTCTCACTTCCTTATTTGTGACTGTGTTAAAAATTATATATGTAAATATAATAATTTTCTTCCTCACACATGATAAACATAAAAAAAATCACGTTTGATCAAGTGCAAATTATAACTAAATAAGAGCTTTTCCGCAAAATGTTGAGATAAGAGAGGGAGAGTGAGAGAGATAAGAGAGGGAGAGCGAGATAGAGATAAGAGAAGAATAGTGATATAGAGATAAGAGAGGGATAGTGAGGTAGAGATAATAGAATGAGATAACAGTTGCCTTCCGAGCCAGCTCACTTACCCTCGCCAACACATTAGTTCTTATCTCTACACACAGTGCCTCAGCTGCCTCCAGCAATGATATTTACATACGTAATCTCTGGCGTTATTTTACAGCCAAGTCATTAGCCCGCGGGAGAAAAATTAGCTGCTCATTAATCAAGTCCTGTAGTGACTCAACGCTGTTGTCATGGCTGTCAGTCTGTTCTTACCAGCTGTATATCTGTATATCATATACCTGTATATATGAGTGTTTTGTGCTGTCAGTTTCTCACTAGCGTATTTGTTTACTGTGTGATATTGTCGATATAGTTGTCTACTGTGTGGTCATGATGATATGTTTGTCTACTGTGTGGTCCTGTTGAGGTGTTTGTCTACTGTGTGACACGAGTGGACACCATTCTCTGATTCTGACATGTTTGTCTATTGAGTGGTGCTAGCATGTTTGTCTACCGACTGGTGTTGACATGTGTCTACTGAGTGGTGCTGACATGTTTGTCTACCGAGTGGTGTTGGCATGTGTCTACTGAGTGGTGCTGACATGTTTGTCTACTGAGCGGTGCTGACATGTGTCTACTGAGTGGTGCTGACATGTTTGTCTACTGAGTGGTGCTGACATGTTTGTCTACTGAGCGGTGCTGACATGTGTCTACTGATTGGTGCTCACATATTTGTCTACTGAGTGGTGCTGGCATGTTTGTCTACTGAGTGGTGTTGACATGTTTGTCTACTGAGTGGTGCTGACATGTTTGTCTACTGAGCAGTGCTGACATGCGTCTACTGAGTGGTGCTGACATGTTTGTCTACTGAGCGGTGCTGACATGTGTCTACTGAGCGGTGCTGACATGTGTCTACTGAGTGGTGCTCACATATTTGTCTACTGAGTGGTGCTGGCATGTTTGTCTACTGAGTGGTGTTGACATGTTTGTCTACCGAGTGGTGTTGGCATGTGTCTAGTGAGTGGTTCTGACATGTTTGTCTACTGAGTGGTTCTGACATGTTTGTCTACTGAGTGGTGCTGACATGTTTGTCTACTGAGTGGTGCTGACATGCTTGTCTATTGAGTGGTGTTGACATGCTTGTCTACTGAGTGGTGCTGACATGTGTCTACTGAGTAGTATTGACATGTTTGTCTACTGAGTGGCTCTGACATGT
This sequence comes from Cherax quadricarinatus, assembly GCF_038502225.1. NCBI lineage: Eukaryota > Metazoa > Arthropoda > Malacostraca > Decapoda > Parastacidae > Cherax > Cherax quadricarinatus. The sequence continues at coordinate 38,713,409 of NC_091304.1, read as the reverse complement.
TTGTCTACTGAGTGGTGCTGACATGTTTGTCTACTGAGTGGTGCTGACATGTTTGTCTACTGAGTGGTGTTGACATGTTTGTCTACTGAGTGGTGCTGACATGTGTCTACTGAGTGGTGCTGACATGTGTCTACTGAGTGGTGCTGACATGTGTCTACTGAGTGGTGGTGACATGTTTGTCTACTGAGTGGTGGTGACATGTGTCTACTGAGTGGTGGTGACATGTGTCTACTGAGTGGTGCTGACATGTGTCTACTGAGTGGTGCTGACATGTGTCTACTGAGTGGTGCTGACATGTGTCTACTGAGTGGTGCTGACATGTGTCTACTGAGTGGTGCTGACATGTGTCTACTGAGTGGTGCTGACATGTGTCTACTGAGCGGTGCTGACATGTGTCTACTGAGTGGTGCTGACATGTGTCTACTGAGTGGTGCTGACATGCGTCTACTGAGTGGTGCTGACATGTTTGTCTACTGAGTGGTGCTAACATGTGTCTACTGAGTGGTGCTGACATGTTTGTCTACTGAGTGGTGCTGACATGTGTCTACTGAGTGGTGCTGACATGTGTCTACTGAGTGGTGCTGACATGTGTCTACTGAGTGGTGCTGACATGTGTCTACTGAGTGGTGCTGACATGTGTCTACTGAGTGGTGCTGACATGTGTCTACTGAGTGGTGCTGACATGTGTCTACTGAGTGGTGCTGACATGTGTCTACTGAGTGGTGCTGACATGTGTCTACTGAGTGGTGCTGACATGTGTCTACTGAGTGGTGCTGACATGCGTCTACTGAGTGGTGCTGACATGTGTCTACTGAGTGGTGCTGACAAGTGTCTACTGAGTGGTGCTGACATGTGTCTACTGAGTGGTGCTGACATGTGTCTACTGAGTGGTGCTGACATGTGTCTACTGAGTGGTGCTGACATGTTTGTCGACTGTTTAGTATAGAAGTCATTTTTTATTACATCATAACAAAACAAATAAGGAGTTTAGACATTATGAATAAAGCTGAGTTTAAAAATTCCATTAATCTCTGGTAAAGACAAATTCGAAATTGAGATTTCTTCTGGTTTTATCAGTTATGTAACAAATTGTACAACTTACCCCCCCAATACCTACTTTACCATAAACTAGAACTCAGAACCTAAGAACTACTAGTTAAAAGACCACACTGAAACTCAACATTGCTCTAATATTACAATCATTGCATATTTTGCAACGTATCGCACTCTGCGTCACAGTGGGACGAGTCTTCAGAAGTGTCAGTTCGTGTTCACTCTGAACAAGCTTCTAGAACAGTAATAAGACTATTACATCATTCAGGTTTGTATACTTATTCGATGCTGTCATGAAATTTATTTTGTAACAGCATCGAATTTACCCAGTCTCAACTAGAAGGTCAGACTGGATGCCAGACTGAGTCAGTGTTCTACCACTGACCTACAAGATGGCGGATAAACAATCAGGTGCCTTAGCAGCTACTCTCACTAAAAACACACCACAAAAATTAATCAAATGGAGCCCAACACTTAAATTTCACAACAATCACTCAATAAATTAAGGTTTTTGACGCATACTGTAGCCGACAAGTGGTAAAAACACAAATAAAGAGAATGGTGACCTTAATAGGTACAATGTGTCACCTACAAGAGTCTTTATTAAGCATCAAATAGGTGAAACGTCGTACTAATAAAGTTATGCCTTTGCCATATGTGTATTTCTACCACAATGAATTAAGGTTTTTATTAAAAACAATATGTTTAAATTATCTAGGTAGTAGGTTGGTAGACAGCAACCGCCCAGGGAGGTACTACCGTCCTGCCAAGTGAGTGTAAAACGAGAAAGCCTGTAATTGTTTTACATGATGGTAGGATTGCTGGTGTCCTTTTTTCTGTCTCATGAACATGCAAGATTTCAGGTACGTCTTGCTACTTCTACTTACACTTAGGTCACACTACACATACATATACAAACATATATATACACACCCATCTGGGTTTTCTTCTATTTTCTTTCTAGTTCTTGTTTATTTCCTCTTACCTCCATGGGGAAGTTGAACAGAATTCTTCCTCCGTAAACCATGCGTGTTGTAGGAGGCGACTAAAATGCCGGGAGCAAGGGGCTAGTAACCTCTTCTCCTGTATATATTACTAAATGTAAAAGGAGAAACTTTCGTTTTTCCTTTTGGATCACCCTACCTCGGTGGGATACGGCCGGTGTGTTGAAAGAAAGAAAGATGTATAAATTATAAGATGGTTACAGTAGTTAGGTTAGCGAGAGATAAGAGAAATCTAGAGAGTAGAAGTAGATACTTTAGTATATAATACACAAATGTAGGTGTATTTAAATATTTAAATGGCAAAGACATTAACGTGGTAAACCTTAACGCAGAACATACTAATGACTCTTGTCTATATACTGACTAGTACACACTATATATACCATTATCCGCTCAATAATAACCTACACACAGAGACAGAAACTCTAGAGATTAACTTGATTGTATACTTCGATCACATTCTGGGATTGAAAAATAAAGAGCAATTAACTTCTGAGTTACTGTTCTTACTTATTTATGGTTGTAGTGGTCGAGTCACAGTTCCTGGCCTATCCTCCTCGCTGTCTAGATGTGGGTTAGTATTGAGCATTGGCAAGTGTTCATTATACCTTACTTTCCCATACCATTATATATATATATATATATATATATATATATATATATATATATATATATATATATATATATATATATATATATATATATATATATATATATTATTTTTTTTTTTTTTTTTTATTATCACACTGGCCGATTCCCACCAAGGCAGGGTGGCCCGAAAAAGAAAAACTTTCACCATCATTCACTCCATCACTGTCTTGCCAGAAGGGTGCTTTACACTACAGTTTTTAAACTGCAACATTAACACAGTATATATACAGTATATTTATACGATGATAATCTGTTGAAGGCGGGTATACACCTAACCAGTCCAGGTGGTTTCTTTAATATGAGTTATATTCCACGATGATATATACCACAAACTCTGTGATCGTTATAGAAACACTGTAGTGACTGTCATCACACACAGTGTAGGCTGCCTTGTGCAACACTGCAGTGCCTGTCATCACACACAGTGTAGGCTGCTTTGTGCAACACTGCAGTGCCTGTCATCACACGCAGTGTAGGCTGCTTTGTGCAACACTGCAGTGCCTGTCATCACACACAGTGTAGGCTGCTTTGTGCAACACTGCAGTGCCTGTCATCACACGCAGTGTAGGCTGCCTTGTGCAACACTGCAGTGCCTGTCATCACACGCAGTGTAGGCTGCCTTGTGCAACACTGCAGTGCCTGTCATCACACGCAGTGTAGGCTGCCTTGTGCAACACTGCAGTGCCTGTCATCACACGCAGTGTAGGCTGCCTTGTGCAACACTGCAGTGCCTGTCATCACACGCAGTGTAGGCTGCCTTGTGCAACACTGCAGTGCCTGTCATCACACGCAGTGTAGGCTGCTTTGTGCAACACTGCAGTGCCTGTCATCACACGCAGTGTAGGCTGCCTTGTGCAACACTGCAGTGCCTGTCATCACACGCAGTGTAGGCTGCCTTGTGCAACACTGCAGTGCCTGTCATCACACGCAGTGTAGGCTGCCTTGTGCAACACTGTAGTGACTGTCATCACACACAGTGTAGGCTGCTTTGTGCAACACTGCAGTGCCTGTCATCACACGCAGTGTAGGCTGCCTTGTGCAACACTGCAGTGCCTGTCATCACACGCAGTGTAGGCTGCCTTGTGCAACACTGCAGTGCCTGTCATCACACGCAGTGTAGGCTGCCTTGTGCAACACTGCAGTGCCTGTCATCACACGCAGTGTAGGCTGCCTTGTGCAACACTGCAGTGCCTGTCATCACACGCAGTGTAGGCTGCCTTGTGCAACACTGTAGTGCCTGTCATCACACGCAGTGTAGGCTGCTTTGTGCAACACTGCAGTGCCTGTCATCACACGCAGTGTAGGCTGCCTTGTGCAACACTGCAGTGCCTGTCATCACACGCAGTGTAGGCTGCCTTGTGCAACACTGCAGTGCCTGTCATCACACGCAGTGTAGGCTGCCTTGTGCAACACTGCAGTGCCTGTCATCACACGCAGTGTAGGCTGCCTTGTGCAACACTGCAGTGCCTGTCATCACACGCAGTGTAGGCTGCCTTGTGCAACACTGCAGTGCCTGTCATCACACGCAGTGTAGGCTGCCTTGTGCAACACTGCAGTGCCTGTCATCACACGCAGTGTAGGCTGCCTTGTGCAACACTGTAGTGCCTGTCATCACACGCAGTGTAGGCTGCCTTGTGCAACACTGCAGTGCCTGTCATCACACGCAGTGTAGGCTGCCTTGTGCAACACTGCAGTGCCTGTCATCACACGCAGTGTAGGCTGCCTTGTGCAACACTGCAGTGCCTGTCATCACACGCAGTGTAGGCTGCCTTGTGCAACACTGCAGTGCCTGTCATCACACGCAGTGTAGGCTGCCTTGTGCAACACTGCAGTGCCTGTCATCACACGCAGTGTAGGCTGCCTTGTGCAACACTGCAGTGCCTGTCATCACACGCAGTGTAGGCTGCCTTGTGCAACACTGCAGTGCCTGTCATCACACGCAGTGTAGGCTGCCTTGTGCAACACTGTAGTGCCTGTCATCACACGCAGTGTAGGCTGCCTTGTGCAACACTGTAGTGCCTGTCATCACACACAGTGTAGGCTGCCTTGTGCAACACTGTAGTGCCTGTCATCACACACAGTGTAGGCTGCCTTGTGCAACACTGTAGTGCCTGTCATCACACGCAGTGTAGGCTGCCTTGTGCAACACTGTAGTGCCTGTCATCACACACAGTGTAGGCTGCCTTGTGCAACACTGTAGTGCCTGTCATCACACGCAGTGTAGGCTGCCTTGTGCAACACTGTAGTCACTGTCATCACAAACAGTGTAGGCTGCCTTGTGCAACGCTATAGTGACTGTCATCACACACACAGTGCAGGCTGTCTTGTGCAACACTGTAGGGACTGTCTTCATACAAAGTGTAGGCTGCCCTGTGCAACACTGTAGTGACTGTCATCACAAGCAGTGTAGGCTGCCTTGTTCAACACTGTTGGGACTGTCATCACAAGCAGTGTAGACTGCCTTGTGCAACACTTTAGTGACTCTCATCACACACAGTGTAGGCTGCCTCGTGCAACACTGTATAGACTGTCATCACACGCAGTGTAGGCTGCCTTGTGCAACACTGTAGGGACTGTCATCACACACAGTGTAGGCTGCCTTGTGTAACACTGTAGGGACTGTCATCACACGCAGTGTAGGCTGCCTTGTGCAACACTGTAGTGATTGTCATCAAACACAGTGTAGGCTTTCTTTTGCAACACTGTAGAGACTGTCGTCACGCACAGTGTAAGCTGGGTTGTGCAACACTGTAGTGACTGTCATCACACGAAGTGTAGGTTGCATTGTACAACACTGTAGGGACTGTCATCATCACTCAATGTAAGCTACCTTGTGCAACACTGTTGGGACTGTCATCACGCGCAGTGTAGGCTGCTTGTGCAACAATGTAGTCACTGTCATCACACACAGTGTAGGCTGCTTGTGCAACACTGTAGTCGCTGTCATCACAAGCAGTGTAGGCTGCCTTGTGCAACACTGCAGTGCCTGTCATCACACGCAGTGTAGGCTGCCTTGTGCAACACTGTAGTGACTGTCATCACACGCAGTGTAGGCTGCCTTGTGCAACACTGCAGTGCCTGTCATCACACGCAGTGTAGGCTGCTTTGTGCAACACTGTAGTGACTGTCATCACACGCAGTGTAGACTACCTTGTGTAACACTGCAGTGCCTGTCTTCACAAGCAGTGTAGGCTGCCTTGTGCAACACTGTAGTGACTGTCATCACACGCAGTGTAGGCTGCCTCGTGAAATATAACATGACATTTCTGCTGGAGGTGGACAGAAGATGTAGCTTGACTGTGTGATATTCTTTTTCTAGTGCGCGTAAATGAGCTCTGAGAAGGAACACGTTTTCGCTTTTACAGTCTTCAGCTGGGGATGAGTAGTTATTTTTGGAGCTGAGAGTATATAAGATGTTAAATATATGCCTGGTATTTATGGCACAATACCGTGATTGGAACAGTACACAAGTAACCCGCACACTGAAGTAAGAAACTTGACGACATTTCGGTCCAACTTGGTCTAGTTAATGGTTGAAGGCGGTAAGAAAAACGTCGTCCTAAGTTTTTTTCTCCGTTGTGCGGGTTATCTGTGAATCTTTGAAAGATCTCAGGTTTCCGAGGATTGTCTGTTGTTTTACCCTCCAGCCTAACCGAGGCAGGTGGTCAGACAGGTAGTGAATATTTACTAAAGTAACCCTTAATGTACTTTGAGGCGGGTTTATCACCACTTCTAGGGTGGCATCATGTTCCTAGGGTGGCATCATGCTCCTAGGGTGGCATCATGCTAATAGGGTGGCATCATGCTCCTAGGGTGGCATCATGCTCCTAGGGTGGCATCATGCTCCTAGGATGGCGTCATGCTCCTAGGGTGGCATCATGTTCGTAGGGTGGCATCATGCTCTTAGGGTGGCATCATGTTCCTAGGGTGGGATCATGTTCCTAGGGTGGCATCATGCTCCTAGGATAGCGTCATGCTCCTAGGGTGGCATCATGTTCGTAGGCTGGCATCATGCTCCTAGGGTGGCATCATGTTCCTAGGGTGGCATCATGCTCCTAGGGTGGCATCATATTCCTAGGGTGGCATCATGGTCCTAAGGTGGTATCATGCTCCAAGGGTGGCATCATGTTCCTAGGGTGGCGTCATGCTCCTAGGGTGGCATCATGTTCCTAGGATGGCGTCATGCTCCTTGGGTGGCATCATGTTCGTAGGGTGGCATCATGCTCCTAGGGTGGCATCATGTTCCTAGGGTGGCATCATGTTCCTAGGGTGGCATCATGTTCCTAGGGTGGCATCATGCTCCTAGGGTGGCATCATATTCCTAGGGTGGCATCATGTTCCTAGGGTGGTATCATGTTCCTAGGGTGGCATCATGTTCCTAGGGTGGCATCATGTTCCTAGGGTGGCATCATGTTCCTAGGGTAGCATCATGCTCCTAGGGTGGCATCATATTCCTAGGGTGGCATCATGTTCCAAGGGTGGCATCATACTCCTGGGGTGGCATCATGTTCCTAGGGTGGCATCATGCTTCTAGGGTGGTATCATGTTCCTAGGGTGGCATCATGCTTCCAGGGTGGTATCATGTTCCTAGGGTGGCATCATGTTCCTAGGGTAGCATCATGCTCCTAGGGTGGCATCATATTCCTAGGGTGGCATCATGTTCCAAGGGTGGCATCATACTCCTGGGGTGGCATCATGTTCCTAGGGTGGCATCATGCTCCTAGGGTGACATGCTCCTAGGGTGGCATCATGCTCCTAGGGTGGCATCATGTTCCAAGAGTGGCATCATGCCCCTAGGTTGGCATCATGCTCCTAGGGTGGCATCATGTTCCAAGAGTGGCATCATGCTTCTAGGTTGGTATCATGTTCCTAGGGTGGCATCATGCTCCTAGGGTGGCATCATGTTCCTAGGGTGGCATCATGCTCCTAGGGTGGCATCATGTTCCTAGGGTGGCATCATGCTCCTAGGGTGGCATCATGTTCCTAGGGTGGCATCATGTTCCTAGGGTGGCATCATGTTCCTAGGGTGGCATCATGTTCCTAGGGTGGCATCATGTTCCTAGGGTGGCATCATGTTCCTAGGGTGGCATCATGTTCCTAGGGTGGCATCATGCTCCTAGGGTGGCATCATGTTCCTAGGGTGGCATCATGTTCCTAGGGTGGCATCATGTTCCTAGGGTGGCATCATGTTCCTAGGGTGGCATCATGTTCCTAGGGTGGCATCATGCTCCTAGGGTGGCATCATGTTCCTAGGGTGGCATCATGTTCCTAGGGTGGCATCATGTTCCTAGGGTGGCATCATGTTCCTAGGGTGGCATCATGTTCCTAGGGTGGCATCATGCTCCTAGGGTGGCATCACGTTCCTAGGGTGGCATCACGTTCCTAGGGTGACATCATGCTCCTAGCGTGACATCATGCTCCTTATTCTTACCAGCCTTGCAGCTCGTGTTGCAATTAAACACTCGAGGTAGACTTGCAAATTTATTTAATTGGAAATTATCTATACAATATGAATGATGACTTACCAATACATTTGCTTAAATAATTAACTTATTGCTGAAAGTGGAGATATTGAATCCCCGATGACTGAGCAGGTGTAACCTTACGTGGCTTCAGAGTGAGCTCTAGCGTGAGCTTTAGAGTGAGCTTTAGAGTGAGCTTTAGAGTGGGCTTTAGAGTGAGCTTTAGAGTGAGCTTTAGAGTGAGCATTAGAGTGAGCTTTAGAGTGAGCTTTAGAGTGAGCATTAGAGTGAGGTTTAGAGTGAGCTTTAGAGTGAGCTTTAGAGTGAGCTTTAGAGTGAGCTTTAGAGTGAGCTTTAGAGTGAGCATTAGAGTGAGGTTTAGAGTGAGTTTTAGAGTGAGCTTTAGAGTGAGCTCTAGAGTGAGCTTTAGAGTGAGCTTTAGAGTGAGCTCTAGAGTGAGGTTTAGAGTGAGCTTTAGAGTGAGCTTTAGAGTGAGCTCTAGAGTGGGCTTTAGAGTGAGCTTTAGAGTGAGCTTTAGAGTGAGGTTTAGAGTGAGCTTTAGAGTGAGCTCTAGAGTGAGCTCTAGAGTGGGCTTTAGAGTGGGCTTTAGAGTGAGCTTTAGAGTGAGCTTTAGAGTGAGCTTTAGAGTGAGCTTTAGAGTGAGCTTTAGAGTGAGTTTTAGAGTGAGTTTTAGAGTGAGCTTTAAAGCGAGCTTTAGAGTGAGCTCTAGAGTGGGCTTTAGAGTGAGCTTTAGAGTGAGCTTTAGAGTGAGCTTTAGAGTGAGTTTTAGAGTGAGCTTTAGAGTGAGCTTTAGAGTGAGTTTTAGAGTGAGCTTTAGAGTGAGTTTTAGAGTGAGTTTTAGAGTGAGCTTTAGAGTGAGCTTTAGAGTTTTAGAGTGAGTTTTAGAGTGAGCTTTAGAGTTTTAGAGTGAGCTTTAGAGTGAGCTTTAGAGTGAGCTTTAGAGTGAGCATTAGAGTGAGCTTTAGAGTGAGCTTTAGAGTGAGCATTAGAGTGAGCTTTAGAGTGAGCATTAGAGTGAGCTTCAGAGTGAGCTTTAGAGTGAGCAGTAGAGTGAGCTTCAGAGTGAGCTTTAGAGTGAGCATTAGAGTGAGCATTAGAGTGAGCTTTAGAGTGAGCATTAGAGTGAGCTTTAGAGTGAGCTTCAGAGTGAGCTTTAGAGTGAGCATTAGAGTGAGCATTAGAGTGAGCTTCAGAGTGAGCTTTAGAGTGAGCATTAGAGTGAGCATTAGAGTGAGCTTTAGAGTGAGCATTAGAGTGAGCATTAGGGTGAGCTTTAGAGTGAGCATTAGAGTGAGCTTTAGAGTGAGCATTAGAGTGAGCATTAGAGTGAGCTTTAGAGTGAGCTTTAGAGTGAGCATTAGAGTGAGCTTTAGAGTGAGCATTAGAGTGAGCTTCAGAGTGAGCTTTAGAGTGAGCATTAGAGTGAGCATTAGAGTGAGCTTTAGAGTGAGCATTAGAGTGAGCTTCAGAGTGAGCTTTAGAGTGAGCATTAGAGTGAGCATTAGAGTGAGCTTTAGAGTGAGCATTAGAGTGAGCTTTAGAGTTAGCATTAGAGTGAGCTTTAGAGTGAGCATTAGAGTGATCTTTACAGTGAGCATTAGAGTGAGCTTCAGAGTGAGCTTTAGAGTGAGCTGGAGCCTGCTATCTAGACTGTAATTTTGCTGCTTATTAAAGACGGTTAAAATATATTGAAAGTGGTACCAAATACCGACAAGTTGAAGATTAAGACACATGTGCAACAGTTGGATATCTATATTATTTAAACATGTATGAGCCTAGTATGGGCCAACAGGCCTCCTGCAGTGTTCCTCCTTTCTTATGTTCTTATGTCGCCTACACAATCCGCTTCTTCAAACACAAAGGCAGCAGTAGAAATGAGATTAAGATAAAATACTCAGTCCATCATCCCTGGAGAAGTATCTGAGGTGTCATAATCGTCATTATAAATAAAATATATCTGAACAGAAAGCCAACAGAATATAGTTAAGTCTAAACAATAATTTGGTACTGGACGTCACGTAGTGTTATTACCTTGACTGGGAACAGGAAGTTACTTTGTGTAATATGAAGAACATTTCTCAAGGAATCGTTACCGTAAGTCTTCAGATTATTTTATTACATCCCAGAACCATAATTTAAAGAAATTCCCAGAAACTTTTGAAATGTTACTGCAGAAAAATATTAAAATTCTCATAAATTGACTAAAGTAAGACATTAGTTATTGCGCAGTTCGACTCCAAACATCGTGACTTGATCACAAGAGGATGGAGGTAAATGGTATTAAATACTACACAGTGAGCAAGAAAGGTACAAAATACCGACAATATGAAAGTTAAGACACATGTGCAACATCTGGATATCTTTATTGTAGACGTTTCGCCATCCAGTGGCTTCATCAATACAGATTCTAGGACATAATAAGAAGACAGTAGAACTATATACAAAAGATGAGGTAATCAGTCCCTCGGCCTTGGAGTTAGTGTTCACAGCGTCTGCTGCCCGTCCCTATCCACTGACGCCTATATAACCGCCAGTCTTCTTGTCTTTGCTCCAGATTCTCCTCCACCACGATGCTGTGAACACTAACTCCAAGGCCGAGGGACTGATTACCTCATCTTTTGTATATAGTTCTACTGTCTTCCTATTATGTCCTAGAATCTGTATTGATAAAGCCACTGGATGGCGAAACGTCTACAATAAAGATATCCAGATGTTGCACATGTGTCTTAACTTTCACTACACAGTGACTTGATAAAGCTCACTGTGTGGGCGAAACGTAGACAATAAAGGATCACATTATACTGTATTGGTGTTTACTTTTCCTCCGTGAGAAGAGCGAGCCCAGCAGACAACACAGAGAGAGAGAGCCCAGCAGACAACACAGAGAGAGAGCCCAGCAGACAACACAGAGAGAGAGAGCCCAGCAGACAACACAGAGAGAGAGCCCAGCAGACAACACAGAGAGAGAGAGAGAGCCCAGCAGACAACACAGAGAGAGAGAGCCAAGCAGACAACACAGAGAGAACGAGCCCGAAAACAACGCAGGGGGAGCGAGCCCAGCAGATATCACAGCGTAAGCGAGCCAGGCAGACAACACAAGAGACCGAGCCCGGCAGACGACGCAGTGAGAGCGAGCCCAGCAGACAACACAGAGAGGGAGTCAAGAAGACAACACAGAGCTAGCCCAGCAGACAACAGAGAGAGAGAGTGAGCCAGACAGACAATGCAGAGAGAGCGAGCCCGGCAGACATCACAGAGAGAACGAGCCAGAAGACAACACAGAGAGACCGAGCCCGGCAGACGACGCAGAGAGAGCGAGCCCAGCAGACAACAGAACAAGCCCAGCAGACAACACAGAGGAAGTGAGCCAGGCAGACAACAGAAAAAGAGAGAGAGCCAGGCAGACAACATAAAGTGAGCGAGCCCGGCAGACAACACAGAAAGAGCGAGCCCAGAAGACAACACCCAGAAAACGAGCCAGGCAGATAGTACAAAGAGCGAGCTCAACAGACAACACAGAGAGACCGAGCCCGGCAGACGACGCAGAGAGAGCGAGCCAGAAGACAACAGAGACAGCCAGCCAGAAGACAACAGAGACAGCCAGCCAGAAGACAACACAGAGAGAGCGAGTCAGGCAGACAACACAGAGAGCTAGCCCAGCAGACAACAGAGAGAGAGAGTGAGCCAGACAGACAATGCAGAGAGAGCAAGCCGGGCAGACAACACAGAGAGAGCGAGCCAGAAGCCAACACAGAGAGAGCGAGTCCCTCAGACAACAGAGAGCGAGCCCAGAAGACAACAAGGAGAGAGCGATCCCAGCAGACAACACAGAAAGCGAGCCAGGCAGACAACACAAAGAGTGAGCCCAGCAGACAACACAGAGCAAGCGAGCCAGGCAGACAACACAGAGAGCGAGCCCTGCAGACAACGCAGAGAAAGCGAACCAGGCAGACAACACAGAGAGAGCGAGCCAGACAGACAATGCAGAGAGAGAGAGCCCTACAGACAACGCAGAGAGAGCGAGTCAGGCAGACAACACAGAGAGAGCGAGCCCGGTAGACAACACAGAGAGAGCGAGCCCAGAAGACAACAGAGCGAGCCCAGAAGACAATACAGAGAAAGCGAGCTAGGCAGACAACGCAGAGAGAGCGAGCCCTGCAGACAACGCAGAGAGAGCGAGCCCTGCAGACAACGCAGAGAGAGCGAGTCTGGCAGACAACACAGAGAGAGTGAACCCGGCAGACAACACAGAGATAGTGCTCTACTCTACGAAATTTTAAATTAAATCTGTGAAAAGTTACGTTGCTGGGAAAACTTTACGAGTTAACCCTAGTGGCAGGAAGTTACCCACATTTATTCGTAAAATCGCTGATGCAATATATTCCAATACATCTATTAGTAGCATAATATTAATGTGAGGTAGTCTACACAAATATCAAAAGTTTTGGCATTTGTAAAATATCTTTATTTTACGTTGCAAGTGAGAAGACATTGCAAAAATGGGTCACTAGCAAGAACATCCAGCGCTTCTGGATATCCACAATCCAGTCAGGAGCACTGAGAGCAAAATACAAAACACCTGCCTAACCCTTGGGCACGACCTACTTCCACACTGGACGAATGTGTTACCACCTACGACTGCTGCACCTCTCCTGCCTAGAGTATATAAGCACTTCTTCGCACATATGCTGTATTCTTCTCAAGATTGATGGACTGATTACATCGACTCCAAGCTGAGGGACTGATTATCTCAAACTCCTCCTGTTCTTCACGATTCTCCTTTGTATGGACTGATGAAGCCACTGTGTGGCGAAACGTTTCCTCATTAAAGATACCCAAGTGTTGTACATGTGTCTAATTTATAGTCATGAGTTTCAAATACCTTGTGGCAGTAACAGTGGAGAGTGAAGCAGCACGGGAAAGATGTGAGAACATAAGAACATAAGAAAGAAGAAACACTGCAACAGGCCTACTGACCCATGTGGAGCAGGTCCATGTCCCCCCCGGATTAGACCAATGACCCATCCCCCCCAGATTAGCCCAATGACCCACCCAGTCTGATCATCTCCACTCAAGGATGGAGCACTGCACCAGACCCAGCAGCACAAGCTAGTCAGGTCTAACTCATACCCACCCACACCCACTCATGTATTTATCTAACTTATTTTTAAAACTACACAACGTTTTAGCCTGAATAACTGTACTCGGGAGTTTGTTCCACTCATCCACAACTCTATTACCAAACCAGTGCTTTCCTATATCCTTTCTGAATCTGAATTTTTCCAACTTGAAACCATTGCTGCGAGTCCTGTCTTGGCTGGAAATTTTCAGCACGTTATTTACATCCCCTTTATTTATTCCTGTTTTCCATTTATACACCTCGATCATATCCCCCCTAATTCTACGCCTTTCGAGAGAGTGCAGATTCAGGGCCTTCAGTCTATCCTCATAGGGAAGATTTCTGATACATGTACATAGTGGTATGGGTTTCTGCGGGAAAACTGTGAAGTCTCAGGGTAGTAATATGAGTACTAGGAGAACTAGTAATAGGCAAAATGAGGTGGATATCGGAAGGCCAGTGGCACTAATTGACAAGGACAGTAATAGGTTTAGTGCAATAACAGAAAGGAGCAGGAATGATAAAGAGAAAGGAGGGTCCCTAAGTATATATTACACAAATAGTCGCAGTGCTAGGAATAAGATGGACGAGTTGAGACTAGTTGCTAGTGCAGGTAACATAGATGTATTTGCCATTACTGAGACGTGGTTTAATTCAAAAAGTCGGGACATGCCTGCAGAATGTCACATTCAGGGTTTTAAATTGTTCCAAGTAGATAGAAGTATCGGGAAGGGGGGTGGGGTGGCATTGTATGTCCGAGATCGCTTGAACTGTTGCATTAAAACGGGTATTAAGTCTGAAGTAACACATACAGAGTCTGTTTGGATAGAATTTTCAGAGGGGCACGAAAAATTAACTTTAGGTGTGATATACCGTCCCCCAAATTTAGATAGGGACCAGGGAAGACTACTATGGGAGGAAATTGTTAGGGCCACAAGGCACGATAATGTAGTAATTCTAGGAGACTTTAACTTTAGTCATATTGATTGGAATTTCTTGACTGGGAATTTAGAATCATACGATTTCTTAGAAGTAGTTCAGGATTGTTTTTTGAAGCAGTTTGTGACAGAACCTACAAGGGGTAATAACCTGCTTGACTTAGTTCTGGCAAACAATGAATCCCTTGTTAATAATTTAGAAGTTTCAGAGGAACTGGGTGCTAGCGACCACAAATCAATTACATTCAGAATTGAATGGAAGTATGATAGTAGGGATAACTCAGTAACAGTCCCAGATTTTCGCTTAGCAGATTACGATGGGCTTAGAGAACACTTATCATCTGTTGACTGGGGTAACGAAGAGAGCTATCAATATGACAGTTTTCTGAACACAATACATGCTGCTCAAGGAACGTTTATCCCTTATAAGGAAATTAGATCAAATAGAAATGACCCAAAATGGATGAATAATAGGCTGAAATATCTACTAGGGCATAAGAAAGGAATTTATAGGCGTATCAAAAGAGGCGAGGGTCATCTTATGAATCAGTATATTGACATTAAGAGGGACATTAAAAAGGGGATAAGAAAAGCTAAAAGGGACTATGAAATTAAAGTTGCTAGGGATTCTAAAACTAATCCAAAAAGTTTTTTCCAGGTATATAGAACAAAAGTCAGAGATAAGATAGGTCCCCTTAAAAATAACTATGGGCATCTTGTTAGGTAAGACACATATGCAACAGTTAGACAACTTTATTCCGAAACGTTTCGCCTACACAGTAGGCTTCTTCAGTCGAATACAGAAAGTAGGCAGGAACAGAAGAGATGTGAAGACGATGTAATCAGTCCATCACCCTTAAAGTCGTAGAATTTGAGGTTGTCAGTCCCTCGGCCTGGAGAAGTTCAGTTCCATATGGAACTGAACTTCTCCAGGCCGAGGGACTGACAACCTCAAATTCTACGACTTTAAGGGTGATGGACTGATTACATCGTCTTCACATCTCTTCTGTTCCTGCCTACTTTCTGTATTCGACTGAAGAAGCCTACTGTGTAGGCGAAACGTTTCGGAATAAAGTTGTCTAACTGTTGCATATGTGTCTTACCTAACAACCTGTCGGTATTTTATACCATTTTGATATGGGCATCTTACTGACAAAGAGAATGAAATGTGCTCGATTTTAAATAATTATTTTCTCTCGGTTTTTACACAGGAAGACACAAATAATATTCCGGTAATTAATTTTTATAGTGGATCAGAAGAAGATAAATTATGTAACATCACAGTCACTAGTGAAATGGTTGTGAAGCAGATAGACCGACTGAAGCAAAATAAGTCACCGGGTCCTGATGAGGTTTTTTCAAGGGTTCTTAAGGAATGCAAAATGGAAGTCTGTGAACCATTAACTAATATTTTTAATTTATCTCTTCAAACAGGTGTAGTGTCTGATATGTGGAAGATGGCTAATGTAGTTCCTATTTTTAAAACAGGGGACAAGTCGTTACCGTCAAATTACCGCCCAATAAGCCTGACCTCAATTGTAGGCAAGTTGCTAGAGTCAATTATAGCTGAGATTATAAGAACCCATCTCGATAAGCATAGCTTGATTAATGATACTCAGCATGGATTCACAAGAGGCCGGTCTTGTCTAACTAATTTATTAACTTTCTTCAGTAAAGCTTTTGAGGCTGTTGACCACGATAAAGAATTTGATATTGTTTACTTAGATTTTAGTAAGGCATTTGATAGAGTTCCGCACCAAAGACTGTTGAAGAAAGTAGCAGCTCATGGCATTGGGGGAAGGGTGCTCTCGTGGATCGAGTCATGGCTCACAGACAGGAAGCAGAGAGTGTCCATAAATGGGGTTAAATCCGAGTGGGGATCAGTAACAAGTGGCGTTCCACAGGGATCAGTCTTGGGCCCGTTGTTGTTTATAATATATATCAATAATCTTGATGAAGGAATTGCTAGTGATATGAGCAAATTCGCCGATGACACGAAGATAGGTAGGATAATTGATTCAAACGTAGATGTTAGGGAACTTCAGGAGGATTTAGACAAACTCTACTCTTGGTCAGAAAAGTGGCAGATGCAGTTCAATGTAGATAAATGCAAAGTTCTGAAGCTCGGGAGTGTCCATAACCCTAGCACTTATAAGTTAAATAATGTAGAACTTAGCCATACAGATTGCGAGAAGGACTTGGGGGTTATGGTAAGCAGCAACCTTAAACCAAGACAGCAATGCCTAAGCGTACATAATAAGGCAAATAGATTACTGGGATTTATATCAAGAAGTGTAAGCAACAGAAGTCCAGAGGTCATACTGCAGCTTTATACATCATTAGTAAGGCCTCACCTAGATTATGCAGCTCAATTCTGGTCTCCATATTACAGAATGGACATGAACATTAAAATGGTATAAAATACCGACAGATTGTTAGGTAAGACACATATGTGTCAGACAACGGAACAATGCTCTTCTCCAGACTGAGGGACTGACCACCTCAAAACTTTAAGGGTGATGGACTGATAACATCGTCTTCGAGTATCTTCTGCTTCTATCAACTTTTCTGTACTCGACTGAAGAAGCCTACTGTGTAGGCGAAACGTTTCGAAATAAAGATACCTAACTGTTGCATATGTGTCTTACCTAACACAGAATGGACATAAATTCGTTAGAAAACATTCAGCGTAGGATGACTAAATTAATACATAGCATTAGAAATCTTCCTTATGAAGAAAGATTGAAGACTCTTAAGTTACATTCACTTGTTAGACGAAGAATGAGGGGAGACCTGATCGAAGTGTATAAGTGGAAGATAGGTATTAATAAAGGGGATATTAACAAGGTCTTGAGGATATCTCTCCAAGAGAGAACCCGCAGTAATGGATTTAAATTGGATAAGTTTAGATTTAGAAAGGACATAGGAAAGTATTGGTTTGGAAATAGGGTAGTTGAGGAGTGGAACAGTCTTCCTAGTTGGGTTATTGAGGCTAGGACTTTGGGTAGTTTCAAATTTAGGTTGGATAAGTACATGAGTGGGAGGGGTTGGATTTGAGTGGGACTTGCACATCGGAGCTTGTTTCTTGGGTGGCATTGAAAATTGGGTTGGGCAAATGTTTTGTTAGTGGGATGAATTGTAAAGGACCTGCCTAGTATGGGCCAACAGGCCTGCTGCAGTGTTCCTCCTTTCTTATGTTCTTATGTTCTTATGTTCTTATGGGATCATCTTTGTCATCCTCCTCTGTACGTTTTCCAGAGCATTTATATCCATTCTGTAATACGGTGACCAGAACTGAGCAGCATAGTCTAAATGAGGCCTAACCAAGGATATATAGAGTTGAAGAACAACCTGAGGACTTCTATTATTTATACTTCTAGATATGAAGCCAAGAATTCTGTTAGCTTTATTGGGAACACTAATGCACTGTTGTCTTGGTTTTAAATTACTGCTAACCAGAACTCCTAAATCCTTTTCGCAATCAGTAGTATTAAGATCTACATTATTTAGTTTATATGTGGCATGGTTATTTACCTGTCCAACATTTAGAACTTTGCATTTGTCAATATTAAACTGCATCTGCCACTTCTCCGACCATTGCGTCAGTCTATTCAAATCATCCTGGAGTGCTCTAGTGTCCTCGTGTCCTCATTAGAATGAATTGGACGGCCTATTTTGGTGTCATCAGCAAATTTGCTTATGTCGCTATTTATGTCGCTATTATAGGGTACATCTCTCTGGGGCTGGGGTTGTAGCACTTGCAAACTCAATTGAGAAGGCCATTGGTGAAATTCCTATGATTTTAAACTGATAGAAGATAGAAGTATGGGTGTGTGTGGGAAACAAGCAGGTTGCGACACTAGGGTTGGAAACAGTAAATGTATAAAAGGCATTCAGCATGAAGTTATAAATAAAGACAATAGATCAGGTCAGCAAACAAAGGGGGACAGCAGAGGGCAGCAAGGGACTAACTCCCTTAAGGTTTGCTATACTAATAGCAGGAGTGTAAGAAATAAGATAGATGAGCTAAGATTAATTGCAAGTGCAGGAGACATAGATATTATTGCTATAACAGAGACCTGGCTCAATCTGAAAGATAGAGAGATGCCCTCTGAATGTCACATACAAGGCTATAAATTGTTCCACGCTGACAGGGTCAACAGGAAGGGTGGTGGAGTAGCGATGTATGTCAGAGACAATTTAAATTGTTGTGTTAGACAAGATATAAAATTAGGAGCATCAGCCACTGAATCTGTTTGGTTACAGCTTCTCGAGAGCCGAGAAAAGCTAATTTTGGGTGTGATTTACAGGGCCCCAAATCTTGATAGGGAGTGCAGTAAACTTCTATGGGACGAAATTCGTAAGGCATCTGCATACGAAAATGTTGTGCTAATGGGAGATTTCAACTATAGACAGATTGACTGGAGCAATTTGACAGGAAATTTAGAGTCAGGTGAATTTCTTGATACGATCCAGGATTGTTTTTTAAAACAGTTTGTGACAGAGCCAACTAGGGGAAATAACCTCCTTGACTTGGTTCTTGCCAGTAGGGAAACACTAATTAATAATCTTGAGGTTAATGATGAGCTTGGGGAAAGTGATCACAAATCACTCAGTTTTAATATATCATGGAATTCCCCTAATAATGGCAATCAAGTCTCCGTCCCCGACTTTCGCTTGGCTGATTTCATAGGACTGAAAAATTACTTAGGTGGGCTGAACTGGAATGACCTGACTAAGGGTCAGGTAGGTGGTGATGGTTGCCGATATGACGCTTTCCAGGGCATAGTTCTAGCTGCTCAGTCAAATTATGTTCCAAATAGGGAAATCAGATCAAACAAAAATGATCCTAAATGGATGAACAATAGATTAAAATATCTGTGATGAATGGTTTGAAAAACCGACAAGTTGAAGATTGAGACACTTATGCAGCATATGGGAATCTTTATTCAGGAAACGTTTCGCCACACAGTGGCTTCATCAGTCCAATACAAAGAGGAAGGTGTAAGGAGAGGAGGAGTATGAGGTAATCAGTCCCTCAACCTGGAGTCGATGTATTCAGTCCATTCTACAAGATTGATGGACTGAACACATCGACTCCAGGTTGAGGGACTGATTACCTCATACTCCTCCTCTCCTTACGCCTTCCTCTTTGTATTGGACTGATGAAGCCACTGTGTGGCGAAACGTTTCCTGAATAAAGATTCCCATATGCTGCATAAGTGTCTCAATCTTCAACTTAAAATATCTGATTGGTCAAAATAGAGGCATATATAGGCAAATCAAAAGAGGAGAGGGGCAATTAAGAAATCGATATATTTAGTTAAAGAGAGAAATAAAATAGGGAATTAGAAAAGCAAAAAGAGATTATGAGGTTAAAGTTGCAAGAGAATCGAAGACTAACCCAAAAGGATTCTTTCAGGTATACAGCAGTAAGATCAGGGACAAGATAGGCCCACTCAAAAGTTCCTCGGGTCAGCTCACTGACAGTGATAAGGAAATGTGTAGAATTTTTAACACATACTTCCTCTCAGTTTTTACACAGGAGGATACCAGCGATATTCCAGTAATGATAAATTATGTAGAACAGGACGATAATAAACTGTGCACGATTAGGGTCACAAGTGACATGGTCCTTAGGCAAATAGATAAATTAAAACCTAACAAATCCCCAGGCCCTGATGAACTGTATGCAAGGGACCTAAAGGAATGTAAAGAGGAGCTTAGCAAACCTTTGGCTAATCTTTTCAACATATCACTACAAACTGGCATGGTGCCAGATAAGTGGATTATTATTATTATAATCAAGGGGGAAGCGCTATACCCAGAGGATTATACAGCGCCTGGGGGGAGGGATGTGGAAGGCATTCAGGCTTAATTCGGGGAACTGGAGCACAAATCCAATTCCCTAAATCAAGAGCCCCTCACCAACATCAAGGAACCTTCCTTGAGGGGCCAGATAAGTGGAAAATGGCAAATGTGATACCTATTTTCAAAGCAGGTGACAGGTCCTTAGCTTCGAACTATAGACCAATAAGCCTAACCTCCATAGTGGGAAAATTTATGGAATCAATAATTGCCGAAGCAGTTCGTAGCCATCTTGAAAAGCATAAATTAATCAACGAATCTCAGCATGGTTTTACAAAGGGGCGTTCCTGCCTTACGAATTTATTAACTTTTTTCACTAAGGTATTTAAAGAGGTAGATCATGGTAATGAATATGATATTGTGTATATGGACTTCAGTAAGGCTTTTGACAGGGTCCCACATCAGAGACTATTGAAGAAAATTAAAGCACATGGAATAGGAGGAGAATTTTTTTCCTGGATAGAGGCATGGTTGACAAATAGGCAGCAGAGAGTTTGCATAAATGGGGAGAAATCAGAGTGGGGAAGCGTCAAGAGCGGTGTTCCACAGGGGTCAGTGTTGGGCCCCCTGCTGTTCACAATCTACATAAACAACATAGATGAGGGCATAAAGAGCGACATCGGCAAGTTTGCCGATGACACCAAAATAGGCCGTCGAATTCATTCTGACGAGGACATTAGAGCACTCCAGGAAGATTTGAATAGACTGATGCAGTGGTTGGAGAAGTGGCAGATGCAGTTTAATATAGACAAATGCAAAGTTCTAAATGTTGGACAGGACAATAACCATGCCACATATAAATTAAATAATGTAGATCTTAATATTACGGATTGCGAAAAAGATTTAGGAGTTCTGGTTAGCAGTAATCTGAAACCAAGACAACAGTGCATAAGTGTTCGCAATAAAGCTAATAGAATCCTTGGCTTCATATCAAGAAGCATAAATAATAGGAGTCCTCAGGTTGTTCTTCAACTCTATACATCCTTGGTTAGGCCTCATTTAGATTATGCTGCACAGTTTTGGTCACCTTATTACAGAATGGATATAATTGCTCTGGAAAATGTACAAAAGAGGATGACAAAGTTGATCCCATGTATCAGAAACCTTCCCTATGAGGATAGACTAAGGGCCCTGAATCTGCACTCTCTAGAAAGACGTAGAATTAGGGGGGATATGATTGAGGTGTATAAGTGGAAGACAAGAATAAATAAAGGGGATGTAAATAGTGTGCTGAAAATATCTAGCCTAGACAGGACTCGCAGCAATGGTTTTAAATTGGAAAAATTCAGATTCAGGAAGGATATAGGAAAGTACTGGTTTGGTAATAGAGTTGTGGATGAGTGGAACAAACTCCCAAGTACAGTTATAGAGGCCAGAACGTTGTGTAGCTTTAAAAATAGGTTGGATAAATACATGAGTGCATGTGGGTGGGTGTGAGTTGGACCTGATAGCTTGTACTACCAGGTCGGTTGCCGTGTTCCTCCCTTAAGTCAATGTGACCTGACCTGACTAGGTTGGGTGCATTGGCTTAAGCCGGTAGGAGACTTGGGCCTGCCTCGCATGGGTCAGTAGGCCTGCTGCAGGGTTCCTTCGTTCTTATGTTCTTATCTATGTCGTTTATGTAAATTGTGAACAACAACGGGCCCAACACTGACCCCTGAGGAACACTGCTTGTGACGTGCCCCCATTCTGATTTCTCCCCATTTATGCAAACTCTCTGCTGTCTATTTGTCAGCCATGCCTCTACCCAGGAAAAAATTTTTCCTCCTATTCCGTGTGCCTTAAGTTTCCTCAATAGCCTCTGGTGTGGAACTCTATCGAAAGCCTTACTGAAGTCCATATACACAATATCATATTCATTACCATGATCTACCTCCTCAAACACCTTAGTGAAAAAAGTTAGTAAATTCGTAAGACAGGAACCTCCCCTTTGTAAAACCGTGTTGAGATTCATTAATCAATCTGTGCCTGTCAAGATGGCTACGAATTGCCAGACTTCAAAATATTGGACTACACAGGTATGAAGCAATTCCTAAATGAGGTGTAGTGGGAAAGAAAACCAGAGGGGTAGAAAATGATTGAGATGATGGGGTATGTGGCCGGAAAACGAAGGTAGTTAGAGGAGAAATTCGTACCCAAGAAGAAAAGAAACAATGGTAGTGAACCCATGGTTTACTTAGGTGTAGAGAGGCCAAAGCCGTGTGCTAGAGCATGAAAAATGTATAGGAGGCAAAGAACTCAGGAAAACAAGGAGCTGAGCCGAAGATGGCCGATGCATTAAAATATAGAGAAGTGCAAAGTTCTAAGCCTTGGAAAAGAAAATAACCATGACGATTATAAATTAAATAATGTAGATTTTACTCTGAATGCAAAAAAAAAAAAAAAAAAAAATCGGAGTTCTGGTTAGCAGTAATCTAAAACCAAAACAGTGCACAAGTGTTAGCAATAAAGCGAATGGAATTCTTGGCTTCATATCAAGAAGTATAAATAACAGGAGTCCTCAGGTTATTCTTCAACTCTATATATCGTTGGTTAGACCTCATTTAGATTTTGATGCACAGTTCTGGCCAGAATAGACATAAATGTTATGGAAAATGTACAGAGAAGGATGACAACGTTGATCCCATGTATCAGAGTCTTTTCTACGAGGACAGACTGAGGGCCCTGAATCTGCACAAAGGCGAAGAATGAAGGGGAATATGACTGAGGTGTATAAGCAGAAAACATAAATAAAGGGGACGAAAATAACGTGCTAAGATATCTAACCAAGACAGAACTGGAAAAAATTGGATTTACAAAGGATATAGGAAAGGAGCGATTTGGTAAGAGAGCTGTGGCTGAGTGGAACAAACTTTCCAGTTGTACATGTATGATATACATTACCGACGAAATGATGAAATACGCCCAGATTTAAAAAAAAAATAATAAATTGGGACAAACACAGCCCAAATCTAATTCAACCATTTCAAAGAGACAAGTATTTTGAAAGTTAAGACACATGTGCAACATCTGGATATCTTTATTGTAGTAGACGTTTCGCCATCCAGTGGCTTTATCAATACAGATTCTAGGACATAATAGGAAGACAGTAGAACTATATACAAAAGATGAGGTAATCAGTCCCTCGGCCTTGGAGTTAGTGTTCACAGCATCGTGGTGGATTCTCCTCCACCACGATGCTGTGAACACTAACTCCAAGGCCGAGGGACTGATTACCTCATCTTTTGTATATAGTTCTACTGTCTTCCTATTATGTCCTAGAATCTGTATTGATAAAGCCACTGGATGGCGAAACGTCTACTACAATAAAGATATCCA
Organism: Cherax quadricarinatus; assembly: GCF_038502225.1. NCBI lineage: Eukaryota > Metazoa > Arthropoda > Malacostraca > Decapoda > Parastacidae > Cherax > Cherax quadricarinatus. Next base: position 38,689,975 of record NC_091304.1, on the reverse strand, counting down.
GATGTTGCACATGTGTCTTAACTTTCATATTGTCGGTATTTTATACCTTTCTTGCACAACAAGTATTTTAAAATACACAAAGACATTAAACTTGAAGCCACTCAGAAGTTGCAGGGGAGGAAATTATCGCAAGAAAAGCAATATTTATTTTTTTTCCAATTTCTTCTAGAAAATGAAAGAATAAACTTTTCTTTAAGTAAGACTGACCAACTTAAACGAAAGTACAATAAGAAAGTTTTATGCAAGTTTAATGCACATACAAAATATTAACAACAGTCTTGAGGGCACAGAAATGTTATAGACACATAATTTCGCCTGTTTGCGAACTGCTAGTTGTGTGTCCAACTAGCTGGACACAGCTGAGTCTGGTACACCTGTGTATGTTCATTTCAAAGAAATAAAGGGTATTTTTCCGAAGAGCAAAGAAATACTGGAGCATTATTCCAGCAGTCAGCCACCTGATACTCGAGTGCAGTGAATTCTGCATTCAGTTTTTTAAGGAAATAAGACTTTTGTGTGTCTGTGACTTATTACCGCCTCTGATTAAATTCACTATGTTGACAGCATTCTGCATGACATCACTCATCTGTAATACCTTGACACATGTCAAAATGATATATAATACCGACAGGTTGGTAAGTAAAACATATATGCAACAGTCAGGTATCTTTATTCCGAAACGTTTCGCCTATACAGTAGGCTTCTTGAGTCGAGTACAGAAAAGTTGGCAGGAGCAGTAGAGATGTGAAGACGATGTCCATGACCCTTGAAGATGTAATTTTGAGGTGGTCAGTCCCTCAGCCTGAAGAAGAGTTTCAAGCATGATAGATTGATTACATCGTCTTCACATCTCTACTGCTCCTGCCAACTTTTATGTACTAGACTGAAGAAGCCTACTGTGTAGGCGAAACGTTTCGGAATAAAGATGTCTAACTGTTGCATATGTGTCTTACTTACCAACCTGTCGGTACTGTATACCATTTTAAATCACTCTGCCAGAAACTGCAACACAATGGTATCTTGGTACAGAGCAGAAACTACCTTAGACAACTTTTACAAGTGAGAATGGTTGGATCTGAGAAGGACTGACGTCTTAGTCATTACATTCTTCGACTAGTGGACTACGTCTCACCTTCTGACAGTATATGTCTCCATACTGTCGCTTAAACTTCACAAATTGGTTCCTGTGAAACAGATGAAGAAGTTTCACAGAAACCAATTTGGTTAACAAAACTGGCACATGATAACTTACACAACTAAACATCAATAGACTGTTTTCCCTTCAAGAAAACACATCAACACTAAAAGTTTTAAGTTGACCAGAAGATGCATTTTTACAGTTATTGAACAAAATAAAAATAATTGTACCTACACAGCCTAAATTATCAAAAAACCAACCACGGGTGGGGTTAGAACCCGCGGTCGGAGAGTCTCAAAACCCCAGACAGTCGTGTTAGCCACTGGACCAGCTAGCATCGTGAGTGTGTTAATTTCATCAAAACTTCACTGAGAGGATCCTGGAGGGGTCGTATAGCGCCTATGGAACGGGAGACACTTAAATTCGACTCGGGCAATGAAAAGACCAATCTAGTTCACTGGATCAAGAGCCCCTCATCAACATTAAGGGAAGGTGATTCAATATTATAAAATACTGCCATTCTATTCCGATGATAGCAGTGGTAAAGTGACAACAATTTCGATGTCAGTCGTGGTAAAATGACATCAATTTCGATGTTAGCAGAGGTAAAATGACATCAATTTCCATGTTTACAGTGGTAAAATGACATCAATTTCCATGTTTGCAGTGGTAAAATGACATCAATTTCGATGTCAGCAGTGGTAAAATTGCATCAGTTTTGATATAAGCAGTGGTCAAATGACGTCAACACACTCCATTAATTATAACCACCTTCTAAGTTACTCTGAAGACCATTTCTCCAGTCATCACACGGTGGTCGTCACCACTCAGGTGTGAGTGCAAGCAGTGGTCGTCACCACTCAGGTGTGAGTGCAAGCAGTGGTCGTCACCACTCAGGTGTGAGTGCAAGCAGTGGTCGTCACCACTCAGGTGTGAATGCAAGCAGTGGTAATCACCACTCGGGTGTGAGTGCAAGCAGTGGTCGTCACCACTTAGGTGTGAGTGCAAGCAGTGGGTCAACACTCAGGTGTAACTGCAAGCAGTGGTCATCACCACTTAGGTGTGAGTGCAAGCAGTGGTGTCAACACTCAGGTGTAAGTGCAAGCAGTGGTGTCACCACTTAGGTGTGAGTGCAAGCAGTGGGTCAACACTCAGGTGTGAGTGCAAGCAGTAGGTCAACACTCAGGTGTGAGTGCAAGCAGTGGGTCACCACTCAGGTGTGAGTGCAAGCAGTGGGTCAACACTCAGGTGTGAGTGCAAGCAGTGGTGTCACCACTCAGGTGTGAGTGCAAGCAGTGGGTCACCACTCAGGTGTGAGTGCAAGCAGTGGTCGTCACCACTCAGGTGTGAGTGCAAGCAGTGGGTCAACACTCAGGTGTGAGTGTAAGCAGTGGTCGTCACCACTCAGGTGTGAGTGCAAGCAGTGGGCCACCACTCAGGTGTGAGTGCAAGCAGTGGTGTCACCACTCAGGTGTGAGTGCAAGCAGTGGGTCACCACTCAGGTGTGAGTGCAAGCAGTGGTCGTCACCACTCAGGTGTGAGTGCAAGCAGTGGGTCAACACTCAGGTGTGAGTGCAAGCAGTGGTCGTCACCACTCAGGTGTGAGTGCAAGCAGTGGGCCACCACTCAGGTGTGAGTGCAAGCAGTGGGGTCACCACTCAGGTGTGAGTGCAAGCAGTGGGTCAACACTCAGGTGTGAGTGCAAGCAGTGGTGTCACCACTCAGGTGTGAGTGCAAGCAGTGGTCGTCACCACTCAGGTGTGAGTGCAAGCAGTGGTCGTCACACTCAGGTGTGAGTGCAAGCAGTGGGTCACCACTCAGGTGTGAGTGCAAGCAGTGGGTCACCACTCAGGTGTGAGTGCAAGCAGTGGGTCACCACTCAGGTGTGAGTGCAAGCAGTGGTGTCACCACTCAGGTGTGAGTGCAAGCAGTGGTCGTCACCACTCAGGTGTGAGTGCAAGCAGTGGTCACCACTCAGGTGTGAGTGCAAGCAGTGGTCGTCACCACTCAGGTGTGAGTGCAAGCAGTGGTCGTCACCACTCAGGTGTGAGTGCAAGCAGTGGTCGTCACCACTCAGGTGTGAGTGCAAGCAGTGGGTCAACACTCAGGTGTGAGTGCAAGCAGTGGTGTCACCACTCAGGTGTGAGTGCAAGCAGTGGGTCAACACTCAGGTGTGAGTGCAAGCAGTGGTGTCACCACTCAGGTGTGAGTGCAAGCAGTGGGTCAACACTCAGGTGTGAGTGCAAGCAGTGGGTCACCACTCAGGTGTGAGTGCAAGCAGTGGGTCACCACTCAGGTGTGAGTGCAAGCAGTGGGTCACCACTCAGGTGTGAGTGCAAGCAGTGGGTCAACACTCAGGTGTGAGTGCAAGCAGTGGTGTCACCACTCAGGTGTGAGTGCAAGCAGTGGTCGTCACACTCAGGTGTGAGTGCAAGCAGTGGGTCAACACTCAGGTGTGAGTGCAAGCAGTGGTGTCACCACTCAGGTGTGAGTGCAAGCAGTGGTCGTCACCACTCAGGTGTGAGTGCAAGCAGTGGGTCAACACTCAGGTGTGAGTGCAAGCAGTGGTGTCACCACTCAGGTGTGAGTGCAAGCAGTGTGTCAACACTCAGGTGTGAGTGCAAGCAGTGGTGTCACCACTCAGGTGTGAGTGCAAGCAGTGGGTCAACACTCAGGTGTGAGTGCAAGCAGTGGGTCAACACTCAGGTGTGAGTGCAAGCAGTGGTGTCACCACTCAGGTGTGAGTGCAAGCAGTGGGTCAACACTCAGGTGTGAGTGCAAGCAGTGGGTCACCACTCAGGTGTGAGTGCAAGCAGTGGGTCACCACTCAGGTGTGAGTGCAAGCAGTGGGTCAACACTCAGGTGTGAGTGCAAGCAGTGGGTCACCACTCAGGTGTGAGTGCAAGCAGTGGGTCACCACTCAGGTGTGAGTGCAAGCAGTGGGTCAACACTCAGGTGTGAGTGCAAGCAGTGGGTCAACACTCAGGTGTGAGTGCAAGCAGTGGTGTCACCACTCAGGTGTGAGTGCAAGCAGTGGGTCACCACTCAGGTGTGAGTGCAAGCAGTGGGTCAACACTCAGGTGTGAGTGCAAGCAGTGGTGTCACCACTCAGGTGTGAGTGCAAGCAGTGGGTCAACACTCAGGTGTGAGTGCAAGCAGTGGGTCAACACTCAGGTGTGAGTGCAAGCAGTGGGTCACCACTCAGGTGTGAGTGCAAGCAGTGGGTCACCACTCAGGTGTGAGTGCAAGCAGTGGGTCACCACTCAGGTGTGAGTGCAAGCAGTGGGTCAACACTCAGGTGTGAGTGCAAGCAGTGGTGTCACCACTCAGGTGTGAGTGCAAGCAGTGGTGTCACAACTCAGGTGTGAGTGCAAGCAGTGGTCGTCACCACTCAGGTGTGAGTGCAAGCAGTGGTGTCACAACTCAGGTGTGAGTGCAAGCAGTGGGTCACCACTCAGGTGTGAGTGCAAGCAGTGGGTCACCACTCAGGTGTGAGTGCAAGCAGTGGGTCACCACTCAGGTGTGAGTGCAAGCAGCGGGTCACCACTCAGGTGTGAGTGCAAGCAGTGGGTCACCACTCAGGTGTGAGTGCAAGCAGTGGGTCACCACTCAGGTGTGAGTGCAAGCAGTGGTCGTCACCAGTCAGGTGTGAGTGCAAGCAGTGGGTCACCACTCAGGTGTGAGTGCAAGCAGTGGGTCACCACTCAGGTGTGAGTGCAAGCAGTGGGCCACCACTCAGGTGCTAGTCAATACTCCTTCACCACCTCACGTAATTATCGCCGGTGCTTCCCGTCTGGCCCAGGAAAACACGTTCATGAAAATATCTCTAATCTTTAAAAAAAAACTATTACCAGAAAAATATAGTAATAACTTTAAGATCTTATTCTTTATTCAGAACTTTAATAATTTATCAGACAACATTAAAATGGTATAAAATACCGACAGGTTGTTAGGTAAGACACATATGCAACAGTTAGGTATCTTTATTTCGAAACGTTTCGCCTACACAGTAGGCTTCTTCAGTCGAGTACAGAGAAGTTGATAGAAGCAGAAGATACTTGAAGACTATGTAATCAGTCCATCACCCTCTTGGCGCTATATAAGTGCTCCATCCTGTCACTTCATCTCCATATTGTTTCATTCCATGGAACAATGCTCTTCTCCAGACTGAGGGACTGACCACCTCAAAACTTTAAGGGTGATGGACTGATTACATCGTCTTCAAGTATCTTCTGCTTCTATCAACTTTTCTGTACTCGACTGAAGAAGCCTACTGTGTAGGCGAAACGTTTCGAAATAAAGATACCTAACTGTTGCATATGTGTCTTACCTAATAATTTATCAGACAATCTGTCTTACGCTCATATTGAAATATTGAATATTAACAGTTCAAGCTTACCAGACGAGTTACCTACCAGTGTTGTAAGCTCTTGTAGCTACCAGATGAGTTACCTACCAGTGTTGTAAGCTCTTGTAGCTACCAGATGAGTTACCTACCAGTGTTGTAAGCTCTTGTAGCTACCAGATGAGTTACCTACCAGTGTTGTAAGCTCTTGTAGCTACCAGATGAGTTGCCTACCAGTGTTGTAAGCTCTTGTAGCTACCAGATGAGTTGCCTACCAGTGTTGTAAGCTCTTGTAGCTACCAGATGAGTTGCCTACCAGTGTTGTAAGCTCTTGTAGCTACCAGATGAGTTACCTACCAGTGTTGTAAGCTCTTGTAGCTACCAGATGAGTTGCCTACCAGTGTTGTAAGCTCTTGTAGCTACCAGATGAGTTGCCTACCAGTGTTGTAAGCTCTTGTAGCTACCAGATGAGTTACCTACCAGTGTTGTAAGCTCTTGTAGCTACCAGATGAGTTACCTACCAGTGTTGTAAGCTCTTGTAGCTACCAGATGAGTTACCTACCAGTGTTGTAAGCTCTTGTAGCAACCAGATGAGTTACCTACCAGTGTTGTAAGCTCTTGTAGCTACCAGATGAGTTGCCTACCAGTGTTGTAAGCTCTTGTAGCTACCAGATGAGTTGCCTACCAGTGTTGTAAGCTCTTGTAGCTACCAGATGAGTTACCTACCAGTGTTGTAAGCTCTTGTAGCTACCAGATGAGTTGCCTACCGGTGTTGTAAGCTTTTGTAGCTACCAGATGAGTTACCTACCAGTGTTGTAAGCTCTTGTAGCTACCAGATGAGTTGCCTACCAGTGTTGTAAGCTCTTGTAGCAACCAGATGAGTTACCTACCAGTGTTGAAAGCTCTTGTAGCTACCAGATGAGTTACCTACCAGTGTTGTAAGCTCTTGTAGCTACCAGATGAGTTACCTACCAGTGTTGTAAGCACTTGTAGCTACCAGATGAGTTACCTACCAGTGTTGTAAGCTCTTGTAGCTACCAGATGAGTTACCTACCAGTGTTGAAAGCTCTTGTAGCTACCAGATGAGTTACCTACCAGTGTTGAAAGCTCTTGTAGCTACCAGATGAGTTACCTACCAGTGTTGAAAGCTCTTGTAGCTACCAGATGAGTTACCTACCAGTGTTGTAAGCTCTTGTAGCTACCAGATGAGTTACCTACCAGTGTTGTAAGCTCTTGTAGCTACCAGATGAGTTACCTACCAGTGTTGTAAGCTCTTGTAGCTACCAGATGAGTTACCTACCAGTGTTGTAAGCTCTTGTAGCTACCAGATGAGTTACCTACCAGTGTTGAAAGCTCTTGTAGCTACCAGATGAGTTACCTACCAGTGTTGAAAGCTCTTGTAGCTACCAGATGAGTTACCTACCAGTGTTGTAAGCTCTTGTAGCTACCAGATGAGTTACCTACCAGTGTTGAAAGCTCTTGTAGCTACCAGATGAGTTACCTACCAGTGTTGAAAGCTCTTGTAGCTACCAGATGAGTTACCTACCAGTGTTGAAAGCTCTTGTAGCTACCAGATGAGTTACCTACCAGTGTTGTAAGCTCTTGTAGCTACCAGATGAGTTACCTACCAGTGTTGTAAGCTCTTGTAGCTACCAGATGAGTTACCTACCAGTGTTGTAAGCTCTTGTAGCTACCAGATGAGTTACCTACCAGTGTTGTAAGCTCTTGTAGCTACCAGATGAGTTACCAGTGTTGTAAGCTCTTGTAGCTGCCAGATGAGTTACGTACCACTGTTGTAAACCCTTGTATTGCCTGGAGTTTACCTGGAGAGAGTTACGGGGGACAACGCCCCCGCGGCCCGGTCTGTGACCAGGCCTCATGGTGGATCAGATGAGTTACCTACCAGTGTTGTAAATCCTTGTAGCTGCCAGATGGTTTCTCCAATAACAGTAATATTTAAAAAAACAATGGAAGAAGGTCAGGTGCCACAAAACTGGAAACTAGCAAATTATGTTCATATTGTTAAAAAAGAATGTAGACAAAACTTCGTCCTTCAAGAATCTACTACTGAACCTAACTTAAAGTTTGGGTAAACAACTGGAGACTATTGTTATGGAAGTCATTAATATTATGGTACATAGTAGATTAATAACCGGATGTAAAAATGGTGTCGGCAGTAAAAGATACTTCTCGAAGTTTTTGTTTATTTACATAAAGAAAAACTAGGATAGAAAAAATTCAAGCAGATGTAGTATATTTCGATTTTCAAGTCATTCTATAAGGTACCACATCACATATTACTGGATAAAATATAGGCATGACATAGGCCACAAACTTTATGTCTGGATAAATGATGAGTGGAACTGGAAGAACACTCAGAGATCAAGAGTGCAGCAGCTCCTTGTGATCAGTTCTCGGTCCGCTTCACAACCTTCTTAAATGATATAGTTATAGCGGTAACTTAGCAAAATTTGCGGATAATACAAAGCTTGGGAAAATCGCAGCATCTAAAGCAGACTGCGAATTCAGAGTCACCTGGATAACTTAACGAAGTAGTCAGAGACGCGCAGGATGAGTATGAACGTATCTGTGAGCAGAAAACCTAACAAAATACTATGTTGCATGGCTAGAAATTTCTTGTAAAAAAGACCAGATACCGTACTGACTACAGTGTTAGGCCTCATCTTGAATATACCGTCCAGTTTTGGTATCCAAATTACTCAAAAGACGAAGATAGGCTAGTAATGCTGGTTAACTAGCATTACTAAGACAAACCATGTAAAAGATTCTACCTTTCCCTTTCTTAGGAGAGCGAGACTGCCAAGTGATTTTTGTCTTATCTTTTAAGATAATGAATAATTTTGATGGGCTTAAACACGAAGAACTATTTGAGGAGCAAATTGAGTCAGTAACTCGAAACAGTGGAATGAAAATTCCTGGCAGAGATGCAACACAATTGTAAGAAAAGTTTTTGCAAAAGGGTTATAGAGGAGTGGAACAGACTACCCACTGAGGATGTACGTAAAGGTGAAGACTGTCCAGTCATATAAGAACCAACTGGTCAAGCAATTTGCAAATATACGAGGCAGCTGGTTACTATTAAGCGGCACACTGAAACTAACGTAGTTCTGCTGTTTGTTCAGCAACATCAAGACGGCGAGTTGAGAACCAGCCAACTAAGTTGATACTACTAGTGGTAGAGGTAGAGTAGCTGTGGTGGTAGTTGTGGGAGTGATAGTAGTACCCTGCATCATAGTGCTCAAAAGTAGAGCAAGTGGTAACTGAAAGTGGTATCAGTGGTGAGGGGCAGTGGAGTAACACCAGTAGTTGCAGTTGGAACAATATTAATAGCTAGAGGTAGTGTCAGTAACGTCATCTCACTTATGTCTCTCCTGTAATTCAAAGCCATTTTTTTTTTACACTATGGTATGGTACACCTTCTCTCCTGATTCACCGGCGGCAGCGGCCAGAAAGAACGGAGGATGAGGACAGAACCTTCTACTTTACTATCCTTTCCTCAGACAGCTCGATCAGGGATGCCCAGACCGGGGTACCCATACCACTGAGAAGTATACCAAGGAATATGGAGGAGGTGGGAGGAGGGGTACGCGAGTGAGTTATTTTAATTTGTTGTCTTGCTTTTATCACTGTTTATTTTTTCTCAAATTATTTATGATTTTTCTGTTTTTCCAATAAAACGCCGAGTTCCCGTACAGAGACAATCTTTTTTAATAGAAGTTCAGTCTTGCAGTTACATGAAAGTTCATCAGTGTTGTTATTGTAAACATGTATGAATAACTGAAGTGTAATTTAGGTGTCAGTATAAGAAAGGATACACTGAGCAGTGTCTCAGTGTACATCCCTTGAGAGGTTAATACCTAAAACAGGAAAAAAGGTATTTTTTACTTGTGAACAAGCGATGTTCAGCCTTAATGACCCCTCGAGTAGTCGGGAGGTTTTAAACTCGATTAGTCCACCATAGAAATATTATTATTATTATTAGTAGTAGTATCGTAATTATTATTATTAGTAGTAATATTATTATTATTAATAGTAGTATCGTAATTATTAGTAGTAATATTATTAGTATCTGACGAGCTGTTGGAGTGTGAGCAGGGTAATATTTAGTGAAGGGATTCAGGGAAACCGGTTATTTTATATAACCGGACTTGAGTCCTGGAAATGGGAAGTACAATGCCTGCACTCTAAAGGAGGGGTTTGGGATATTGGCAGCTTGGAGAGATATATTGTGTATTTTTATACGTATATACTTCTAAACTGTTGTATTCTGGGCACCTCTGCAAAAACAGTGATTATGTGTGAGTGAGGTGAAAGTGTTGAATGATGAAAGTATTTTCTTTTTGGGGATTTTCTTTCTCTTTGGATCGCCCTGCCTCGGTGGGAGACGGCCGACTTGTTGAAAAAAAAAAATAGTAGTAGTAGTAGTATCGTAAATTATTATTATTATTATTAGTAGTAGTAGTATAATAGTGCATCATAATGGCGCCGCTCTGCCTGACTGAGAGTGCCTTATTCTCAAGTTGCAGAATTTTCCACATTCTTATGTAAGCATGGATTGTCTGGTTTGTGTATCATTAAGAGTCAGGGTCGTTGTGGAGGATGACATCAAGGTGACTGTGTCCACAACACCACCACTGAAGCCACTGTGTGGCGATACGTTTCCTTAATAAAGATTCCCATATGTTGCATAAGTGTCTCAATCTTTAACATGTCGGTTTTGAAAATCATTTATCACAGGTATTGGTTCCCTGACTTTGATTTTGGTAATGGTTCCACACAATGATTTGCTCAGCAAACGGTTCTCCATCTGCAGGTATGAGATGAAGTGGCGCAGGTTTAATGGGTGTCCAGGTTTGCCTACTTGTTGACATTCCTCACGAGAACGGATGTGACTCTTCACATCTTTCCTTATTTTTGCCTAGTAAAGCTCTTCCAGTAGTCTATACAGAGTTTTCGTACTTGCCAAGTGACCTCCTAAAGAGGAACTGTGGGCTATGTTCAAAATTTGTGACTTAAATTTCTTCGGAACTACCAGTCTATCTGATTTTGTGCTTCCCTCTACCTTGTTACCAGGCTCTGTGCAGAGCAGTAGGTTGTTTAATTTCATATTTGACTGGGTGATCTGAGTGGGATTCACCTATGGCTGCCTGAAAAACGAAGTTTAAGGAAGGATCTCCTCGCTTTTCGTCCAGAAAGGACAGTCCCTCGGGCATGGCAACAGAGATATCTCGCAATCCTGCAACCCTGAGACTTTTCACTAAATTTGCTAGGTTCTGGCCAGTTTTCCTCATAAAATAAATTGTCTAGCCCTAGAGCTGAGACATCGAAGGATGGGTCAGCATTCTGGCCTGGTGGCTAAAGCTCCCGCTTCACACACGGAGGGCCCGGGTTCGATTCCCGACGGGTGGAAACATTTCGACACGTTTCATTACACCTGTTGTCCTGTTCACCTAGCAGCAAATAGGTACCTGGGTGTTAGTCGACTGGTGTGGGTCGCATCCTGGGGGACAAGATTAAGGACCCCAATGGAAATAAGTTACAGTCCTCGATGACGCACTGACTTTCTTGGGTTATTCTGGGTGGCTAACTCTCCGGGGTTAAAAATCCGAACGAAATCTTATCTTATCTCAACAGACATCCCTTGGGATTTTGCCCGACTTATAGCCGACATCGGAAAAGAATTAGTCACTATAGGTTCTGGACATTTTGTCGAATTGATAATGTTATTGCCCACCACTAACACGGCATTTTTTCATAGGGAATCCCTCGGATACACCTACAGTCAAATATCCTGTATAATATTTGCTCTGCACACGTATCTTATGTAAAGGATCAGAAAATACAGCTCCTCCGAATGTTTCTTAGAGAACGGAGGAATGCAAAGACGTCTTTTCAGAACGTGGAAGTACTCCCTCTCTTATAAAGGAACAATAAGCCCCGGTATCCCTAAAAGTGGATACTTCATTTTTTTTCATTCTCTTGAAGGGAGATGTGACACGTACTGTAATATGATGCTATACTATCTTCTACTTCCTTTTAGTTCAAAAGGGGAATCATGTTGATTTTCCCTAAGGGTTGGGGGCCTATTTGATTTCACACTGGGACATCTAGTTTTAATATGAGAGGGTTTATGACGAAGACAGCATACTACCTCTGACTCTCTGTTGACCTTATGGTTGGTGCTAGTCTGTGTACTGACGTTGTTCACCATGCTGACGGTGGGCCTGATGTCGTTGCTCACCATACGTCTTAGTTGGTTGGCGTCGTTATTCACTTTCAGCCTGCCACTTCGTCCTCCAGTCAGTGACTCGTCCATGACGATCTCTTTTCATGCCAGGCTGTTGGGTAGAAATATTAGATAGCTCGGACAAGGAGCTATCGGCCTCAAATGTGTCAGCCAGCCTGGCTGCTTCTAATGCAGTCGTCACCGAATGATCCTGAAGAAAAACTTTAACCTCTGGTCCAACAGATTCCAGCAGGTTATCCACCAAAAGTTACTGCACTAAATCGGAGAAATTGGCGACACCACTCGCCTTGTACTCTTTTGTGAATTTTTTTATTAACTGCTGCCTTACAAAGACTACATTAGACCGACCCAGCTGACGCTTGCACAATCTGAATTCCCTCTTGTACTAGGCGGGAATATACTGATATGCCCCACGAACCGTTACTTTAATAAACTGATAATCAGCAAAATCCTCATCATCCAAAACAGCTGTGAACTCCTGCGCCTTGCAGTACAATGCTGTATGCACCAGTGCTGCCCATGGCACAAGCTTTGTTTTTGCACGAGTCTGGTTTTCAAATGCCTTTAAAAATTGTTCAGGCTCAGACTCAACAAAGTGAGGTACTAAGGCACTGCTTTTTGCACGCTAAAGTTGAAGATTGAGACACTTATGCAGCATATGGGAATCTTTATTCAGGAAACGTTTCGCCACACAGTGGCTTCATCAGTCCAATACAAAGAGGAAGGCGTAAGGAGAGGAGGAGTATGAGGTAATCAGTCCCTCAGCCTGGAGTCGATGTGTTCAGTCCATCAATCTTGTAGAATGTACAGCATAGGGCCGTAGACGTTTCCTGAATAAAGATTCCCATATGCTGCATAAGTGTCTCAATCTTCAACTTGTCGGTTTTTCAAACCATTCATCACAACTGTCAGACACTGCAGCATCATGGGATCTTGTTACAAAGAATTCTTCAACACTTGTTCAACCTTTGGACGAAGACCTACTTCGACTAGTGGATGGTACCACTATGACCCCGCCTCCGCCTGCTTCACCTCACCTCACTACAGTATATAAGCCACGTCTACGGCCCTATGCTGTACATTCTACAAGATTGATGGACTGAGCACATCGACTCCAGGCTGAGGGACTGATTACCTCATACTCCTCCTCTCCTTACGCCTTCCTCTTTGTATTGGACTGATGAAGCCACTGTGTGGCGAAACGTTTCCTGAATAAAGATTCCCATATGCTGCATAAGTGTCTCAGTCTTCAACTTGTCGGTTTTTCAAACCATTCATCACACGCTAAAGTTGTCACCAACAGTCTGCTTAAACTGCCTCCTCCTTTCCTCTCTATCAAACTCTTCTGTAGCAAATGTTCGCTAACTTAAGTGGCAACGAAACTGACTCGCCCTGAGGCAAACCCAGTGCCCCTCCTGATTCACGAGGCTGCTGGTCTGATTGCTCTGGTGTTAGTCCTCCCAAATTACGAAGGAACCTCAGCAGAGCTCGGCGATTAATAGCTCCTGTAGCAGGAGATACCTCAGTCTGATACGGCATAGTAACTTCAACCTTAAATTTAGTACCAATAGCGTCACGAAACTGCGCAGCAGAGTTCGTTGGCGTTCTATGCCAATGGAACGAGCAATTCGCCAGCAACGTTGTAGAGATAGTTTGGGCAGATTTAGGAGAGTATACTCAGACACCAACTGCTTCACCCGTGTTGGTGGCATAACATACTATAAAACGCAGTAAGTAATGCACGCAACAAGCAGCAATAGCACAGTACGACTTGCAGGATACACAGTAGCAAGACTGGCAGGCAATGCCAAGTCAAGCTCTAGCTCCAGCTCCTGAAGAGGCCCCCATATTACGAACACAGATAAAGAATGGCCTGTGAGACCTGGTCGTAATGGGAATGTGGAACAAACAAAACTCAACAGTAGACTATAATGTGTATTTGTCTTCACCAAATGATATATGCAGGTATGTACATTATATACAATATTTACAGACAGAATAGTAAGCGTACACCATGGTGACAGATGGCAAAGCAGAAGCCAGAGAGTGTGCACCGTGCTCAACCAGCAGCTGGGCAAATCTGTCAGTGCTTACCACAAATGAACCATGTTGCTTTAGCTCTGGCGGGCTTTCCTGTTATTGGCCAACGAACCAAGGTACTGATTTATCGACGGGTACCCTATTGATCGTTAAACCCTTAGCACCCAGTTCGCTGGTTGAGATTGTGACATACGCAGAATAAATTATAACATACTCTCTGTATGCTACAGTCAGCTTTAAATTTTTAGTACTGATGTGTTTTCATCAAGGAAAACAATCTCTTGAAGTTAGGCTGTGTAAGTTATCATGTACGAATTTTATTAATCGTATTGGTTTCTGTGAAATAACTGGAGAATGTTTCTTGTGATCAGAAATAAGTGTTGTTGCTGAGGGAACGATGAACATAACAAACCCAAGACAATCCTGGCAAATCATTTGCTTCCCATTGTGGACAAAGATTTTCCTAATGGAGAAGGCATTTACCAGCAGGATCTTGCTCCATGCCACACTTCTAGAAAAATGCTGACATTCTTCGAAGAGAGTGGGCTAAGCATTTTAAATTGCCCTGGAAACTCTTCTGACCTCAACCCAATTGAGAATCTCTTGGCAATAACCAAATGCAGGATCGCAAAACAGGACTGTTCAACTGTAGAAAAGCTAATTGCTGCTCTTTTCAGGACCTGCTACCACGACGAAGAACTTGCCAAAATGTGGTCTATTCTATGCCAGTGCTTGTAGCAATGCTTATAAAAGAAACAGGTAGTCATATCTCTTACTAAATCAATTATCTGTTATATGATTGCAGAGTATTTTTCAAATTAACATTAATTTTCCAAATAAATGTCTTATTTCATCACGTTCCCAATTAACATGCGCATTGCTATCCGATCATCAGGTTTCGAAGGCAACACAAATTATGTTATCCGATCATGATCCTTTTCACCTCAAACTGGAAATGACATTGTGACAAAATTCTGTTAAACATTGTTACTGACAAACATTAAATTATAGACATATTTTATCAAGGCGTTATCTTATCCATTTTAACAAAAGTCATATGAACTTATATAAATAAATATAGATAAATAAAGTTTATTTCTTTGTAAAGGTTACGATGTGTAATTACGATTTTGATTTGCTAGGTACAAAGACAGCGACGACTGCTACAACTACTGCGACGACTGCTACAACTACTGCGACGACTGCTACAATTACTGCGACGACTGCTACAATTACTGCGACGACTGCTACAACTACTGCGACGACTGCTACAACTACTGCGACGACTGCTACAATTACTGCGACGACTGCTACAACTACTGCGACGACTGCTACAACTACTGCGACGACTACTACAACTACTGCTACGACTGCTACAACTACTACTACTAATAATATTGACAACTAGATGTATTTCTGTCCCTGTGTGGTCTGATATAGGTATCCCCGTATCCCGTAACCCTAGTCCTTTGTGTCTCAGTTCACGCGATTGGAATAGTGCAGTGTGCGGCATAAGTTGATAATGCTGTTAAATATTAGCATTGAAGATATGAAGGAAATCACAAAAGGCATTCACAAGTCATCATATAAAAAGTAATGTATAATTTTTTTTTCGATAAAATGGTAAATTAAAACACACACATCCCAGATCTAATTCAGATCTTTCATTAAGAGGGAGAATAACAGTATCCTAAAATACACAAATATATTAAGTTTGAAGCCGCTCAGAAGTTGCATTATTAAGTTATCATTATGGAATGGTTGAAGCTAATCAGATGAGACACTCAGAGATTATCGCATGAAAAGCAGAATTTAATTTTTCTTGCAGATGCTTCCGAGAAACAAGTGGGACCTACACAAGATAATATCAAACCAAATTTTCCCTGTGTAAGACTGACCAGTTTTTTTTAAGTAATTAAGTAAATTTAATGTTAATTTAGTGTAGGTAACATACAAATTCTTAAGAGTGGTCTTGAGGGTACATAAATTTCATAGGCAAATAAAAGAACATTAAGCTGATTGAAGATGAGGAGGAGTTTGAGGGCAATCCGTCCCTCAACCTGGAGTTGATGTCTTCACTCCGTTAATCTTGACGCACTGAACACATCACACTCCTCATTTTCACCTCTTCTTTGCACTGGACTGAAGAAGCCAGTGTCTGGCGAAACATTTCCTCAATAAAGATTCCCAGATATTTCACAAGTGTCTCATTCTTGAACCTTTCGGTTTTCTAAACCTTTTTCATCATAGTGGTGATCAGTTTGTGTTACCAGGAACTTGACAGAGCAACCCGTGTGTGTTGTAAGTGATGCTCACCATCCCAGGGGATGCACACTTGAATAAGAATGCTGCAATCATCGTTGTTGTTTGCAAGACACGAGCCAGTCTCTCTCTCTTTCTCTCTTGCCATTCAATTTCGTCTGTGTTAATGGATGGAGTGTTATAGATATATGTAGCAGTTCAAATACTGACTAACTCATTCACTCTGCGTAGTGGATACAGATGCAGGACCTGGCTCGTCTTCTTACCCTTAATTCTATTTATGTCCCTCCAGGCTTTGCTAATTGAGGCGTGAGCAATGAAAGAATTAACAAACGGATCCTAGTCTGTTTGCTGAAGCTCTGTCACATGCATCATGACAGCAGCGAGGAAGGGAATGGGCTGAATAAGCCTCAGTATTTCAGGGGTGCAGTGTTTCTGTAGCTTCGCCTATTCTCTTAGCGGAACGTTTCGGTATTCGAGGTTTAGAATCATTGTAGTATGGATAATCATTACAGTAGTCATTTGTGTTTGAAGTTCAGGTGAGGGGGAGGCTGTGTGAATGTCCAGGTGGTTGAAATTAATTCTGAGTATCACTTACAAGGTCATCATTAAAGGTCTCATAGCAATTACACTAGTCTGTAACGTGAGCGATGAAGTTATCATGCTAGTTAGAGGGAACATGCAAGCACTTCCGTCTGAATATCCCACCAACGAGGATAATGTTACTGATATTGATAGTGGTTAATCTTGGAAAGCAATCTGTTGATATATCTCTTTCAGTGGAAGACTCGCAGATGGTAAAGGTAATGGTGAAGCCAAGACAGTTCAAGGATGCCTCAACAGATATTTGTTGGGGGTGAAGGTCGCCTATAATCTGTACATTTTTATGACTGTTTAAGAATGACAAAAGTTGTTTATTATTACGATTATGTAAATCGCAATATGTATCGAGACTGAACACAAGGTGGCAGCTTCATATAATTAATTTTATTAGTAGTAGCATACAAATTAAAAATGTTGAGAGCAGAGTTCCCTACATAAATCCTTACACAGTGGCACTGAAGTCTACCTTTCATCTTACTTGCCACCAGTTGAGGAAGAAACCATCTTGTAATATACAGAATATATGAGATAATAGATAGGACGTTATATATACAACAAATAAACGGTAATTTAGGTGAAGTTCATACAAGAATTGCTCTTACTTATACACTCTACGCCAGTGGGATGTTGTTTCTGCTGTTACTAATGTTACTATTGTTACTAATGCTGTTTCTATTGTTACTAATGATAGTATAAATGCTTACGAAATCGCAATGACACGATTGCAAACAAATCACGGTACGGGTGGTGATTGAACTCGCGGCTAGTGAGTCGTAAAACTCCAGACCGGCGCGTTAGCCACTGAACCAGCTGGCTACAATAAGATTCATCCAACGAGGTATATTTCTACACCATAGGAAGGTTAGCGCAGGCACCACTGTGACCACAAACGCCAGTTTATAGAGATGAATCTCCCGCCAGCAGGGCAGTGACGAACACTAGTTTTTTCAGTGGGGCCTATGTTAACCTTCCTATGAATTTTATTGTAGCCACCTGGCCCAGTCGCTAACGTGCCAGTCTGGAATTTTACGAACTCACTAGCCACGAGTTCTATTCTTGCCCGTACCGTGGTTTGTTAGAATTGTAACTAATGCTGTTTTTTTTGTTACTAATGCTGTTTCCGTTGCTACTAATTCTGTTTCTATTGTTACCTATGCTGTTTCTGTTGTTACTAATGCTGTTTATATTATTACTAATGCTGTTTTTGTTGCTACTAATGCTGTTTCTGTTGTTACTATGCTGTTTCTGCTGTTACTAATGCTGTTTCTGTTGTTACTAATGCTGTTTCTGTTGCTACTGATTCTGTTTCTATTGTTACTAATGCTGTTTCTGTTGTTACTAATGCCGTTTCTGTTGCTACTAATTCTGTTTCTATTGTTACTAATGCTGTTTTTATTGTTCCTAATGCTAGTAGTGTTACGAATGCTTAATCTCCTGTTGCTTGATGGTGAAGGTCTTGAAATCTTTTATCTAAGTGATGCAATATTCCCCCTAAGTACAGAACCATCATGTGAGGTGCGATCCATCATTCAGTCCAGCAAAGGCATTGAGTTGATCAGCTTAAAAGTGAATTTGCTACATAACAGATTGACTTAGTGTTTTTCATCTGAATGTCCCTCATCCAGATAGTTTCGAAATGCGTTTCCAATTCTGAGGGAGAGAAATTTGCTCTCTCTTTCTGTGAATTTGTGACATGTGGTGACACCACTGATATCCTCCCTACCACCTACACTACATGTGGTGACACCACTGATAACCTCCCTACCACCTACACTACATGTGGTGACACCACTGATAACCTCCCTACCACCTACACTACATGTGGTGACACCACTGATAACCTCCCTACCACCTACACTACATGTGGTGACACCACTGATAACCTCCCTACCACCTACACTACATGTGGTGACACCACTGATAACCTCCCCACCACCTACACTACATGTGGTGACACTGGCAATATAAACACAAATGCAGTATAATGTGATCCTTTATTGACTACGTTTCGCCCACACAGTGGGCTTTTTCAAGTCACAAACAGAACTACCTGGGGTGGAAGGAAAGCGAGTATTTATAGTCCGGCTGAGGTCAGGTGAAGAATGCTGCATCTGATGATGTACCGAGTTGGGTTGTAGAGTCTAAAAACTTGGGTAGCTTGGAAAGGAGACTGGACAAGTTTGTGAGCAGACCTTCTACAGTGTTCTTATGTGGGATAGCGATGAAGAAGTTTCTTGGCAAGTGGTTCAGCTATGTTATAGAAGCCACTATTCTGGTTGAAGTTGTCGGATATAGAAATAAGTGATGATTCACTTATTTCTATATCCGACAACTTCAACCAGAATAGTGGCTTCTATAACATAGCTGAACCACTTGCCAAGAAACTTCTTCATCGCTATCCCACATAAGAACACTGTAGAAGGTCTGCTCACAAACTTGTCCAGTCTCCTTTCCAAGCTACCCAAGTTTTTAGACTCTACAACCCAACTCGGTACATCATCAGATGCAGCATTCTTCACCTGACCTCAGCCGGACTATAAATACTCGCTTTCCTTCCACCCCAGGTAGTTCTGTTTGTGACTTGAAAAAGCCCACTGTGTGGGCGAAACGTAGTCAATAAAGGATCACATTATACTGCATTTGTGTTTATATTGCCATTGTGTCGGTATTTTATACCATTTATTTCCATGTGGTGACACCACTGATAACCTCCCTACCACCTACACTACATGTGGTGACACCACTGATAACCTCCCTACCACCTACACTACATGTGGTGACACCACTGATAACCTCCCTACCACCTACACTACATGTGGTGTCACCACTGATAACCTCCCTACCACCTACACTACATGTGGTGACACCACTGATATCCTCCCTACCACCTACACTACATGTGGCGTCACCACTGATAACCTCCCTACCACCTACACTACATGTGGTGACACCACTGATAACCTCCCTACCACCTACACTACATGCAAAGTAAAAGGACACAAGTGCAACTAATGTGACATTTTGTTGTGGCAACGTTTCGCTCCCCAGGAGCTTTATCAAGCCGTTACAAACAGTACATGGACACAGAGGGTATATATAGGCTCAGAGTGAGGTGCAATACTAGAGGTAGTAGCAGTAGTGACATAAGTTGTAGCAGTAGTAATACAGTATGGTAGAGCAATTAACTCGTACATGAGTAAAATGATATATAAATCCTATATATACCCTCTGTGTCCGTGTACTTTCGGTAATTCTACCAACATTATTACCCTACATGTGGTGACTGATAACCTCCCTACCACCTACCCTACATGTGGTGACTGATAACCTCCCTACCACCTACCCTACATGTGGTGACTGATAACCTCCCTACCACCTACCCTACATGTGGTGTCACCACTAATAACCCACACCCTGCCACCTACACGTCATGTCACAACTGATAACTCCACTCCCTACCACCTACCTTACATGTGGTTTCACCACTGATAACATCCTCCTTACCACCTACACTATATGTGGTGACACCACTGATAACCTCCCTACCACCTACACTACATGTGGTGTCACCACTGATAACCTCCTTCCTGCCATCTACACTATGGGTGGCATCACCACTGATAACCTCCCTACCACATACACTACATGTGGTGTCACCACTGATAACCTCCTCCCTGCCACCTACACTATATTTGTCACCACTGATAACCTCCTCCCTGCCACCTACACTACATTTGTTACCACTGATAACCCCCTTCCCTACCACCTACACTACATGTGGTGCCACCATTGATATCCTCCCTACCACCTACACTACATGTGGTGTCACCACTGATAACCTCCCTACCACCTACACTACATGTGGTGTCACCACTGATAACCTCCCTACCACCTACACTACATGTGGTGTCACCACTGATAACCTCCCTACTACCTACATTACATGTGGCGTCACCACTGATAACCTCTCTACCACTTACACTACATGTGGTGTCACCACTGATAACCTTCGTACCACCTACCCTATATGTTTTGTCACCACTGATAACCTCCCTCCCTACCACCTACCCTACATGTGGTGTCACCACTGATAACCTCCCTACCACCTACCCTACATGTGGTGTCACCACTAATAACCCACACCCTGCCACCTACACGTCATGTCACAGCTGATAACTCCACTCCCTACTACCGACACTACATGTGGTGTATCCACTGATAACCTCCCTACCACCGACACTACATGTGGTGTCACCACTGATAACCTCCATACCACCTACACTACATGTGGTGTCACCACTGATAACCTCCATACCACCTACACTACATGTAGTTTCACCACTGATAACCTCCCTACCACCTACACTACATGTGTTGTCACCACTGATAACCTCCCTACCACCGACACTACATGTGGTGTCACCACTGATAACCTCCATACCACCTACACTACATGTAGTTTCACCACTGATAACCTCCCTACCACCTACACTACATGTGTTGTCACCACTGATAACCTCCCTACCACCTATACAACATGTGGTGTCACCACTGATAACCTTCTTCGTACCACCTACCTTATCTGTTTTGTCACCACTGATAATCTCCCTCCCTGCCACCTACACTACATGTGGTGCCACCACTGATAACCTCCTCCCTACCACCTACACTACATGTGGTGTCACCACTGATAACCTCCTCCCTACCACCTACACTACATGTGGTGTCACCACTGATAACCTCCCTGCCACCTACACTACATTCATTAATGTAACCATCATCACTAATACCACTACACTCATTATCATCACCATCACCTTCACCATCTTACACATCACGTTCATTATCACCAGTAACATCCTGAACAACATTATCAGCAACAACAAGATCAGTTGCAGACACAATATGTTCCAGCTTGTTGCTAAGTCTTAGTTAAAATAATTACTTCTGCTCCCGTATCTCTAATTGATGATTATCTCTCTTCCGCTCCCCAATTCCTCTCTCTCTTCCTCTTCTGAATTCGATATTCTGGAGTAAATATTGTTTCTGTTTTTATTTCTCTGATGTTTACCTCAGTAAGATTTATTGTTTTTCTTTCCTGTTGTTGTTTTTCATTCATCTTTATATTTTTTCTGTATGACCCTTCATTAAAGTTTCTTTTCATTTAATGTTTCTGGTTGTGGAAGGATAGGAGGGGCTAGGAGGGTTGTTGGGGAAAATGGAATTATAGGGGATTAAGTGGAGTTGCTATGGGTATTCACATGATAATACTGGAAGATGTGACGATTATGGGTGCAGATGGAGGAGGGTGAGAGGTAGTGTGTGCCTGGTATTAAGTTACTGTGTTGGTGTGGCAAAGGGAAGTGGAACTTGAGGTGAGTTTGCTGTGCCATGGCAGAGTGTGACCCAGGAGCAGAGATTTCCGGGGCTTGACATTCCTCTAGGATTTCCTGCAAGGTTTTTTTTCCTTCCTGAGTTTGTTGATGTATTACTCGTTCGTTCCCTCAGTTGTTCTCTTCTCTCTCCGCATAATTTCATACAGTGTCACCTCTGATATAAGGGTCATTTTGTTCTGATGGTCATGGAGCCTGGAGAGTCTGACGAGCCTGACCAGTTGTCATCCTGGTACTTCAGTCTCCCTCGTGCACACTCCATAATATTAATTTCACTTTTTTTTTTTATTCCTCTCATCGTTTTTCCTTCCATTCTTCTTTCTGACTCATGAAGAATATTATCGACCAACTTTACAAATCATTTTCTCTCCATCAAAACTGTTTCCTTCCGGTCTCCTGGGAGAACCTCACTGTCCTCTTTGCTTTCTTCATTCCTCCTTCAGTGTGTTTCATCGTGTACGCCCTATTTACCTGTTCCTCTTGCTACTCGGCCCTTGTCTTCAATTCTAATTTGCCCTTTTATCTCTGACTTTATAACTATTTTCTATTTATGAAAACCATTTAATTTCCTTTTACCAACGTGTGTGTGTGTGTGTGTGTGTGTGTGTGTGTGTGTGTGTGTGTGTGTGTGTGTGTGTGTGTGTGTGTGTGTGTATGTGTGTGTGTGTGTGTGTGTGTGTGTGTGTGTGTGTGTGTGTGTGTGTGTGTGTGTGTGTGTGTATGTGTGTGTGTGTGTGTGTGTGTGCATGTGTGTGTGTGTGTGTGTGTGTGTGTGTGTGTGTGTGTGTGTGTGTGTGTGTGTGTGGGTGGGTGGGTGGATGTGCGTGTGGGTAGACGGGTGTGTGTGTGTGGGTGAGTGTGCGTGTGGGTGAGTGTGCGTGTGGGTGAGTGTGCGTGTGGGTGAGTGTGCGTGTGGGTGAGTGTGCGTGTTAGGCTGACACTGATGGCAGTAAAGAAAAGAGTGACATACTGAAGTCTCAGTATTACTCAGTGCTAACGAGTCGTTACTCGGACTAAGAGTCAACAATGTAAACGAATTGTTCATGACAGAGTCGCGTTTTTTTTTTTTAATATTTCGTGAATTTCTGATATAACCCTAAAAACACTGGACTTCGAAAAATCAGTTAACGACATGCTCACGCACTCTCCTCAGACTTGTGGAGCTCCGTGTTCATCTCAAGAACTGCTTGGAATACAGAAATAACGCGATAAATGGGTGGATGGATCCTTAACTTCCAAACCAATGAAACAAAAGAGTTAAGTCAGAGGCTGCTACAGTGAAAAGCTCTGTTCCACAAGGCACAATACTCTACCCCATCTTTTTTTTCATCGACATGTGACATAGACAAAGATGTCAACAATAGAGCGTCAGTAGAGGACACTGCAAATTTTCAAGTGGATAATAATAATAATAATAATAATAATAATAATAATAACAATAATAATATATTATAATTTTTTTATTAACACACTGGCCGATTCCCACCAAGGCAGGGTGGCCCGAAAAAGAAAAACGTTCATCATCATTCACTTCATCACTGTCTTGCCAGAAGGGTGCTTTACACTACAGTTTTTAAACTGCAACATTAACACCCATCCTTCAGAGTGCAGGCACTGTACTTCCCATCTCCAGGATAATAATAATAATAATAATAATAATAATAATAATAATAATAATAATAATCTTTATTTCTACAAGGTATACAGGCCTAGCTGACATTATGACATACTACTATATAGAAAGCCCCTTGTTATGCAGAGCATTTCGGGCAAATTAGGTCAGTTTTGTCCCAGGATGCAACCCACACCAATCGACTAACACCTAGGTACCTATTTTACTGACGGTGTGTGAGCTGAGTGAGCTGCAAATTAAGTTAAGGAACACATAAGCCAAGTTTTCCTGTGGGCCACAGAAAACAATATGAAGTTCAGTGAAAATAAATGTCAATTACTCCACCACGGAAAACTTGAGGTTAAAAAACTAGATCGGAGTATAAAACCAATTCCAACCACAAAGTAAAGCAGAAAACTAATGTGAAGGACCTGGGAGTGATAATGTCAGCTAATCTGACTTTCAAAGATTAAAACATTGTCTGCATCACATCTGATAGGAAAATTGTAGAATGAATAAAGAGAATCTTCAAAAGATGGGATGTCAAGCCAATGATGGTTCTCTTTAAATAATTTGTTCTCCTTAGGCTGGAATATTGCTGTACACTAACTGTCCCTGCAAGGAATACACATAACTTTGACTTCACGTATAAATGCAGTCAAGTACCACAATTACTGGGAACGTTTGAGGTCCATTCACCTGCATTCCTTGGAATGCAGGTGAGAAAGATACATCATCTACACCTGGAAAATCCTACAAGGGCTGGTCCTAAATCTGCAAATGAAAATCACTCACTACGAAAATAAAAGAAGACCGGGCAGAGGGTGCAATATACTTCCTTTTGAAAACCAGGCGTGCCATGAGTACACTCAGAGAAAACACAATAAGTGTCAGGGATCCAAAACTGTTCAACCGCCTCCAAGCATAAATAACGGGGATTGCCAATAGACTCCTGACTGCCTTAAAGTGAGAACTTGACAAATACCTAAAGTCAGTACATGGCCAGCTGGGTTGTAGCTTGTACGAGTATTGCGTGCCACCGGCAGATACAGCCTGGTTGATCAGGCCCAGATCCACCACGAGGTCTGGTAATAGACCGGGCCGCGGGGGCATTGACCCTGGGAACACCCTCTAGGCAGACTCCAGGTGGGCGAGTTAGTGTGCGTGTCTATGGGGGTGTGTGCGTGTAGGTAGGTGAGTACTCACCTAATTGTACTCACCTAATTGTGGTTGCAGGGGTCGAAACTCAGCTCCTGGCCCCGCCTCTTCACTGATTGCTACTAGGTCCTCTCTCTCTCTCTCTGCTTCCTGAGCTTTATCATACCTCTTCTTAAAACTATGTATGGTTCCTGCCTCCACTACTTCACTTGCTAGGCTATTCCACTTGCTGACAACTCTATGACTGAAGAAATACTTCCTAACGTCCCTGTGACTCGTCTGAGTCTTCAGCTTCCAGTTGTGACCCCTTGTACCTGTGTCCCCTCTCTGGAACATCCTATCTCTGTCCACCTTGTCTATTCCCCGCAGTATCTTGTATGTCGTTATCATGTCTCCCCTGACCCTTCTGTCCTCCAGTGTCGTCAGTACGATTTCCATCAACCTTTCCTCCTACGACATTCCCCTGAGCTCTGGGACTAGCCTTGTTGCAAACCTTTGTACTTTCTCTAACTTCTTGACTTGCTTGACCAGGTGTGGGTTCCAGATTGGTGCTGCATACTCCAGTATGGGCCTAACATACACAGTGTACAGTGTCTTGAACGATTCCTTATTTAGGTATCGGAACGCTATTCTCAGGTTTGACAGGCGCCCGTATGCTGCAGCAGTTATTTGGTTGATGTGTGCCTCCGGTGACGTGCTCGGTGTTATGGTCACCCCGAGGTCTTTCTCCCTGAATGAGGTCTGTAGTCTTTGTCCACCTAGCCTATACTCTGTCTGCGGTCTTCTTTGCCCCTCCCCAATCTTCATGACTTTGCATTTGGCAGGATTGAATTCGAGAAGCCAGTTTCTGGACCACATGTCCAGCCTGTCCAGGTCTCTTTGCAGTCCTGCCTCATCCTCATCCGATTTAATTATTCTCATCAACTTCACATCATCTGCGAATAGGGACACTTCAGAGTCTATTCCTTCCATCATGTCGTTCGCATATATCAAAAATAGCACTGGCCCTAGAACTGACCCCTGTGGGACCCCGCTCGTAACAGGCGCCCACTGTGATACCTCTTCACGTACCATGACTCGTTGCTGCCTCCCTGTCAGGTATTCCCTGATCCACTGCAGTGCCCTCCCTGTTACATGCGCCTGATCCTCCAGCTTCTGCACTAATTTCTTGTGGGGAACTGTGTCAAAGGCCTTCCTGCAGTCTAGGAAAACGCAATCAACCCACCCCTCTCTCTCGTGTCTTACTTCTGTTATCTTGTCATAAAACTCCAGGAGGTTTGTGATACAAGATTTGCCTTCCATGAACCCATGCTGGTTTTTATTTATAATCTTGTTCCGTTCCAGGTGTTCGACCACTCTCCTCCTGATAATCTTCTCTATGACTTTTCACACAATACATGTCAGAGACACAGGTCTGTAGTTTAGCGCCTCGTTTCTGTTTCCTTTCTTAAATATGGGGACTACATTTGCTGTCTTCCATTTCTCAGGTAGTTGCCCAGTTTCAAGGGATGTGTTGAAGATTGTGGTTAGAGGCACGCACAGCATCTCTGCTCCTTCTCTAAGGACCCATGGGGAGATGTTGTCCGGTCCCATCGCCTTTGAGGTATCAAGGTCACTTAGCAGCTTCTTCACCTCCTCCTCGGTTGTTCGTATGTCATCCAACACTTGGTGGTATATTCCCTCTCGATGTTCCCTTCTGTACTGACTTCCCACAGCCCTTCCTGTCTCTACTGTAAAAACTTCCTTAAATCTCCTGTTTAGCTCCTCACATACTTCCTGGTCATTTCTTGTGAGTTCTCCCCCTTCTGTCCTTAATCTGATCACCTGGTCTTTGACTGTTGTCTTCCTCCTGATGTGGCTATACAACAGTTTCGGGTCAGTCTTGATTCTCGATGCTATGTCATTTTCATACTGTCGCTGGGCCTCTCTCCTTACCTGTGCGTACTCGTTCCTGGCTCTGCGACTGATCTCCCTATTTTCGTGTGTTCTCTGCCTTCTGTACTTTTTCCATTCTCTATTGCACTTTGTTTTTGCCTCCTTACACCGTCGGGTAAGCCAGGGGCTCGTTCTGGTCTTCCCGTTGTTTCTGTTGCCCTTGGGAATAAACCTTTCCACTGCCTCCTTGCATTTTGTTGTTACATATTCCATCATTTCATTTACTGGCTTTCCTGCCAGTTCTCTGTCCCATGGGACCTCCTGCAGGAAGTTCCTCAACCCTATGTAGTCCCCTCTTTTATAGTCAGGCTTTTCCCATTCAACTCCTGTTACTCTCTCCACTTGCAGCTCTACTATATATTCAAAGCCCAGAACCACGTGGTCGCTAGCTCCTAGGGGACTCTCATACATGATGTCCTCAATGTCTGAACTGCCCAGGGTGAACACAAGGTCCAATCTTGCTGGTTCATCCTCCCCTCTCACTCTGGTAGTGTCCTTAACATGTTGGTGCATGAGGTTTTCCAGCACCACGTCCAACATCTTGGCTCTCCATGTTTCGGGACCCCCATGTGGCTCCAGGTTTTCCCAGTCAATCTCCCTGTGGTTGAAATCCCCCATAACCAGCAACTTTGCTCTGCTGGAGTGAGCTCTTCTTGCCACCTCAGCAAGTGTGTCCACCATTGCTCTGTTGCTCTCTTCATATTCCTCTCTTGGCCTCCTGCAGTTCTGTGGTGGATTTTACATCACTGCAATGACCACCTTGTGTTCCCCAGACTGAAGTGTACCTACTATGTAGTCTCTTTCTCCCATCTCATCTATGCCTTCCATTTTCTCGAATTTCCATCTGTTTTTTACTAGCAGAGCAACCCCACCTCCCCCTCTGCCCCTTTTATCTTTCCTCATGATCTGGTATCCTGGTGGGAAGATTGCATCTGTTATTGTCCCCGTGAGTTTTGTTTCTGTAACTGCTATGATGTCTGGGGACTTCTCATTGATACTTTCTTGCCATTCCTCATGTTTATTCGTTAATCTATCTGCATTTGTGTACCAAACCTTCAATTTCTGTTCTAATACTGTAACTGTGGTGCGGGGGGTGGGAACAGAGGGATCAGTGTGTGATGGTTGGTTTGGATTGTTCAGTTGCCTTGGGGGTGTCATGGCTGGGGTCCTTCTGCAGGTGTTTCTGGGGGGTGTGCTTGTCCTTCCACTTGTTCCTGGGTTATTCTGCTCTCCTTTTTCATTTCCTCCCATTTCTTCTTTCGTTTCTGAACTCTCTCTTTCATCGTCCTCCTTTCCTCCTGTGTTCTGTCTCGATCGAGGTACACACTCATGAACTCCTGTCTGCCTCTCAGCTGTGCTTTCTCCTGCAGGATCATGGTTCGAGTTGATTCTGCCTTGAAAATTACTTTGAGAGGCCGATTCCTTTTCTCTGTGAACCACCCGATTCTCCGAAAATTTGCCACCTGGGTCATTTCCCCCTCGCCTATCACCTTCATGATACCTTCAATCGCTTTTTTCTCCTCCTGCTTTCTTTCCTCATAAGTTTCCCCTT